>NW_007249902.1:533800-625395 GCF_000164805.1 Carlito syrichta | reverse complement strand
CTAGAGTTATCTATGGAGAAATTCCCAGGCATCTTTTAGCTGCTGCAGAGATGCATGAATGATGGACAAGTATGTTTCTACCCTCCATGCATTAGAAGAGAAGCTCCAGGGAGTATCAGAAGGCAGAAGTTTAATTTTTATCTTTTTTATTGCTGTGAGCCCTTTCCTAGGTCCACTGAGTATTAATTCCTAGTTATTAATAGTCCAGTTCCTTTATTCAAATGATATCTTTAAATATACTCCAAGTGTTTTCATAACATTATCTTCAGTTTCATGAATGTTAGCTAAATAGAAATGAACTTGGAAGAACTGAGATATTGGCAAAAGTAACTTAAAATCACCTATTCGATGGAACATTTGTCCAAATACTCTACCACCCCAATTCGCTAATAAATAATACTTTTCAACACTTTGCAATTATTAAACTATCTACATTGTAGTAATACCTAACTTATCCAACCCCTTGTAGGATGGCTATTCTGCCATAAAAACAAGAACTTCTGTATGAAGTGTTACTTATGTCAAAATTAGTGAAGCTTAAAAATGTTATAGTTGACATTGGTGATTAACAAAAACAAGCTTTGGGTGCAGTGGCTCACGCCTGTAATCCCAGCACCTTGGGAGGCTGAGGCAGGAGGACTGCTTGAGCTCAGGAGTTTGAGACCACCCTGGGCAACATAGTACGCATTCTATTTCTACAAAAAGAAAAAAATTAGCCAGTGTGATGGTGTGCATCGATAGTCCCAGCTACTTGGGAGGCTGAAGCAGAAGGAATGCCTGAGCCCAGTAGGTCAAGGCTGTGGTGAGTTGTGATCGTGCCACAGCACTCCAACCTGGGCAACAGAGACAGAACCCAACTCAAGAAAAAAAAAAGCTTCTTTAATCAAACAGTAAAAAATAAATGGCAAGCAGTTAGTTAGTAGGTGAACAAACCAGGGAAAAGAGATTGGGTTGAAACAAATTACAGTTATCCATTCTGGAGCTCAGCCCCTTGTCTTCTGATGATCTTTTTCCAACTTGACTGTTAATGTGTAAAAAAAAAAATTTTGTATAAGTTCTTGTAATTTTAGGTTTTCTCATCTTCTAAAAATTTTATTATTTATATATTGATGGAAACATAATAATTATACAAATTGACAGAGGTACATGTAATATTTTGATATATGCATACAATATGTAACAATCAAATGGGGGTAATGGGGATATTTATCACCTGAAACATTTATCATTTCTTTATGTTGAGAGCATTCTTCTCTTCTAGTTACTATGGAGTGTACACTAAATGATTTATAACTATAGTCACTCTACTGTGCTATGGAACACTAGAACTTAGTCCTTCTATCAGCTGTACTTTTGTACCTTTTAACCAGCCTCTCTTCATCTCCTGTCTCCAATTCCCACCCTCTTGTAACCACAACTCTACTCTCTACCTCTATGAATGAAATCCACTTTTTTAGTTCCCACATATGAGTAAGTGCATAACAAATGAGAGAGCTGAAACTATTAGAAGAAAACGCTTTGGGAAAATGCTTCCGAACATTGGTTTCCACAAAGATATTTGGGTAAGACCTTCCCTTTTTTTTTTCACTGAAAAGACGTTCGAATTTTCTAAATGGGCAGATATTCATGCATTACTAGTACAGTAAAAAAATTTTTCAAAAGTTGGGAAGAAGCTAAAATAGTGTATGCCTCTTATTTAAAAGAACTCGTAAGACAAAACTCGGTTTCTTGCTGTCTTTCCGTTACTGCCAAAAGAAAAACATGAATCAGTTGCATCACTGACACTGAAGTGCGCTTCGGGGTTTCATGTATGGACCAGATGGGAACAGCTGTGAATTTCTATCAAAGTCTGACATTTGTTTTGTCAGGTTTGTAATCGGCTTTCCTTGCATTTAGAGGAATGAAGGTGTGGATGGGAGAGTGGAAATAAGACCCGATACAATATAGTATTCTCCACCACAGCTCTCTTATCGAGATTTGCTTCCTTGGTTCTCGAGTCACTTAGGCTTACCCCTTCTCTTTCTTGTCTTTTTTTTTTTTTTTTTGAGTTGAAGTCTCACGTTACCCAGGCTGCAGTGCAGTGGCAGCCTTGACCTGCTGGCTCAGGCGATCCTTCCGCCTTAGTCTTCCAAATAGTTGGGACTACAGGCATGAGCCACCACACCCGGCTAATTTTTTGATTTATTATAGAGACGAGGTCTTGCCAAGTTGCCCAGTGTGGTCTGGAGCCCCTGGTCTTAGGCAATCCTCTCGCTTTTGCCTCCCATGTGCTGGGATTATAGGTGTGAGTCACCGCGCTCGGTTCCCTTCCCTTTAGACTGGGTAAATTCAAAATCCCTGAAATTATTAATGTTGGTAGTAGCCTCTGGGGCCATGGAGGGAGTCTCAAGTTCAGTTCTCAAAGATCACCTTTTTCAGCCACATTCAGAACCTGACAACAGTCACGAATCCTAGTTCCGAATCCCACAAAGACCTCGGCACACCTGAGAAGCCACCGCCCCGTCCGGCCCCGCCCCCAGTTCCGACTTCGGCTAAACAATACAAAAGACGTCACCGCCAAGCACCCATCCCGCGAAGAGCCCGCCATCGGGCGCATGCGCAGAGCCGGCGAGGGCCGGCAGCCACCTAGGCATAGGCATATGAGCATCTGCACGGCAGTTACAGTTTAGGAAAGGCTTAGTTTCCTTGACGCTTTGTGGAGATCCTTGACAGCGGCTATTTAGGATCAGGACCCGAAGAGAAACAAGGAAAGCACCTCTCCTATGCCCAGCGCATTTACGTTTCAAACTACCACTTCCGGTTCGTCAGCCGGTTCCGGTCCCACCCCGCACTTCCGGTCGCCTTCGCTTCCGCTGCGGCCGGTTTCTGCGTCCGCTGTCTCTGGTTCCGCTGCGCTCCAGGTGAGGGGTCGCGGGGCGCCCTGGCGCGCTGCCCGTGGAGGCACCGTTGGGGCTGGGGGACCGCAGGTTCGCTGCGCGCGTGGCGGAGCCTGCCCTGCGGCGGGCTGGGGACCGTGGCTGTCCTCGTCCCACGCCCAGGTCCCTGGCCTTGACCCGGGGGGCCGCTGTTCTCCCATCCGGCCTTCTTGCCTTATTTCGAGGACTTCACTGCTTGTCCACCTTTTCCCTCCCCTCTTTCTGAAGGCATCCCGACTCCCTCTGCTCTGCAGGCTCTGCCTGCCTCTGATGCTGTCCCATCCCAGTCACCTTGCACCGGCTCGCAGCGGCCACTGCTGTGCTGTCCTGACCGAGAGTTCTTAGTACTTTAGTTACCTTTTGTTAGGATTGCTGCAAAATCGACTCCTCCCTCCCCCATCAGTTCCCAAAGAGTTCGCTTTTGCGGCTTGCAAAGTTTCCATTTCCGCTTTTGCGGAATTTTTAGTTGTGTGGTCTTGGGCAAGTTGTTTAATTTCTTTTTAAGGTTTCTCATGTGTATAATGAGAACAATGGTTGTTGGTTCAGGACTGTGAAGATTAAATGATATAATTAACTTGTTTAGCATGTTTTTGTCCTGTCGCTACCGCCATTCTTACTGCTTTTTACAGTTTGCAAAGTGCTATCACAAGTGTCATTCCATGCCTTAATACTACTCTTGTCCACCGAGTATTAATAGCCTCATCTTGTGATTGAGAAGACTTGAGTCCTAGATGTGGGAACTGACCAGGCAAAGTCAACATAGTATGTTAGGCAGAAGATCTCTTAACCTAAACAACTGTTCTTGATTCCAGATTTACTATTTTATCAAAAAGGTGCGCTCTTTGCTTGCTCGTTTGGGCTTGATTGCCAGCTTTAAACTCCCCCCCCATCATTTTTCAGGTTTGATGGGGTCTGAAATGATACAAAGTATTAAGAATTATGTGAAAAAGAAGGTTAAATATGAGAACAAAATAACTTATGCATTTATAGTTCTGCTCATTGGTGTAAACGAGCTCAATAATGATGAAAAGAGTTTCATTGTTAAAAACAGTCTTAAGGACTTAGGCAATTAAAATTTTTCTGATGTGGCTTTTGTTATTCTTGGTCCTTTATGGCAATGGTCCCCAACCTTGACCTTTTTGGCATCAGGGACTGGTTTCATGGAAGACGTTTTTCCTGGGGTGGGGTAGGGGAAGTGCAGTCAAACCTCACTGCTAATGTTAATCTGTATTTACAGCCACCCCAGTACTAGCATCACCGCCTCAGCTCCACCTCAGCTCATCCGGCATTAGATTCTCATAAAGAGCGTTCAACCTAGATCTCTTGAATGTGTAGTTCACAATAGGGTTCGGGCTCCTCTGAGAATCTAATGCTGCCACTGACCTGAGCAATGTGGAACTGCTGCTGCTCACCTCCTATTGTGGGGCCCCTGGGGGTGGGGGTGGGGGTTGGGGACTCCTGCTTTAAGGCAATTGCCAGCTTGAAATTCCCACTTGTAGCATAGGTGCTTCATAATGCTGTATGCTGCTTTATTAAATGCATAGAGCCTATGCCATCTGGCACATTTTCTTTTTTAAGACTGAGAACATTGAAGAGTCTGGAGCTCTCAAAATTGTAGCATGCATCAGAGATGGGGGAACGAGGGTTGTTAAGACACAAATTGCTAAAGACCCTTGTCTTCACCTTGATTACATTTATAACAAGTTACCAAGTGAGGTCAGTCAGTTATTCCTGGTAGTGCACTTTGAAAACCACTTGTCCTAAAGGAACGGTGACTTGTCCAGGGTCACTTGGAACTCGAGTGATCTCATTCCAAACTCTCTACTTTGCCCATCACAACACGTGCTGTTTTAGTTGGTTACCTTCCTAACTCTTGTAAATAATCATTTTTCTTCCTGCTTCTAACAGAAAAATATTTAAGCTGCCTTTTTGACTGAAAGACCCGTTTGGCTTTTTATTGAACATCCTAACGTTTTTAAAGTATGTACTGGGGCTGAAATGGAATATATTGCCCTAAATTAACCCACTTTAAAATTTCAGTAGAACACATTGTAAACTTAAGGGAATAAATATATATTTATGAGGGGAGCCCACAGAAAACTTGAATTATCTTTTGGAGGCCAGGCCTCTTGTCTACAGGTTCCCCCCCACCCCCGCTAGGTGAATGTCTAGGAACCCATTGCTATCAGTGTACTAGCTAGCATTGTTCTGAGGTTGCATTCGGCTTCAGTGAAATTTTTTTTGGAGATTATTTCAACACATTTGCTCATTTCACAATGAGTGATTTATGAGTGCACCTGCCCACACCACACTGGGTGTTCAGCAGTTTTTGACCAAAAAACGGCATGACCCCCATGCCCCACCATCCCTATTACCCGATCTCATCCGGAGTGACTTTTTTTTTGTTTCCCGGTTAAAAAAAGTCCTCAAAAGGAAGCCAGTGTGGAAGAGGTGAAAAAAAATGGCAGGAGCACTAAAAAGCATTAAAATTGGGTTCAGAAATTGTTTTCAACAGTGGAAAAAGCATTTCCATGTGTGTATTGCATCAAACAGAGAGTACTTTGAAGGTGACTGAAGTTTAAACATGTAAGAATGAATACATCATTTTTAAATAAATCACTTAGATTTTTTGGTGGTCCCCCCTCATATATTATATGAATTAATATAAATTTATGGTTCAAAATTTATGATTCAAAATTTTCCTTTTGCAGTTGATCCCAATAGTTGCATGAAGAGTGTAATAAAATGTTTCATCAAATAAGTGAAAGCATTTGAAACACCATCACTCTGAGATTAGAAAATCCATTTCTCTGACCTCTGAGGGGAGTGAGTTTATAAAAAGTCAAAAGCTTTATGGGAAAGGAGACCTACATTCGATTATTGATGAGAGTAGCAGTTACTGTATAATCTTTGTGTGCTTAGATTTGTGTGTGGGGGTTTTATATTTATTGGTCTTTGGTGCCTTAACTTCTATAAGTCCAACTGAAAAGAGACAGTTGTATAGGGGAAGAAACATCAAATTTAGTAAGAAGGCCAGTTGTTACCAACTGTGTGTCCATTACATAGCTTCTCAAAACTCCTGTTTCCTTAATTACAAAAGAGGGAAAACTCTTACTGAATAGACTTAGATGAGTTTGTGTAAAAAGTGTCCAATTAATAAAGTAAAACAAATAATGGTTCTTTACTCTTTATTTAGCACAGTGCCTGGCACATAGCTTTCAGTTTAAAATTTTTTTTTTGTCTAGCCAACACTTTATATACCAGGCATTCTATGACTTATAAGTATTAACTACTTTAACCCTCATAAGAGCCCTAAGAAGTAGGTAGTATTATTATCCCTATTTTACAGGTGAGAAAACCTAGGCATTGGCAGTGAAGTTACTTCTTAAAGTCAAATAGCTTGAGTGGGAGAGCTGGAATCTGAACCCAGGCGGTTCTGGCTCTAGAGTTATTGTGTCCTTTACCACACCATCTTTGAAATGTTAAGTGAATGTGGATGATCTGTCATGGAGGAACTTGCTGTAGCATAAATCTGACTAAGAGAGCAGGAGTGATAGGCAGCTCATACGTGTACATTTCCAGTTGAACAACAGAATCTGGTAGAGTATTCTGAAGTAGTACCTCCAAGCCAAAAATTGGGAGTGTGAGGGAACTTTGACTTTGAACCCTAGTATCTTTTGAAATTCTGGTAGCACTTCTGTATGGAGAAAATTCCTGTTTTTCTGTCATCAGGTTGTAAACTAGGGCTCAAATGCACACACTTACAAAACTTAAAGTTATAAGTTTGGCTTTGATATACAGTATCTGTTTTAGCTTGTTCATCATATATGTCTTCCTTTCTAGGTGTTTTTTTCCTGAAGGAAAGTTGCTGCTTCCTATGTGTCAGGAATGGCCCTCCCTATCATCGTGAAATGGGGTGGACAGGAGTATTCAGTGACCACACTTTCAGAAGATGACACTGTGCTGGATCTCAAGCAGTTTCTCAAGACTCTCACAGGAGTGCTGCCAGAACGCCAAAAATTACTTGGACTCAAAGTTAAAGGTAGCTCTCTCCCCACTTCAAATTTATGCATTGGATTTTGTATAGTATGGATTTTAATAAGTATTATGAATTTAATACTTGCTTAATCATTTTTATTTGCTATTATCTGTCGTTTTCTTTAATAAGTCTTTCTTTGAAGATTTCTTAGAGATGTTAAAATTGTTTTAGTGGTAAAAGTAAGAATATTAAAGGTTACTTAAAAATACCACCACTAGTAAGATTACTTTTGATTCCTTAGACAGTTGTGTTTGCTTGTTAAATCTTTGTTTGGCACAGAAGTCTCAGGTGAAACTCATTTATTTTCTGATGTTTACCTTTTCCCATAGTATTTTCATGCTTGGGCCTTGTACTCTTCCCAAATTGTCTTTTCTGTTTCAAAAGTAAAGATGACATTTTAAAATTGTAGGCAGCTTTCATATCCTGTTTAAAAGGTATTTTTATGGTGTGCGTGCTTGTCATATCATTGAAGGGTGAGTTTTGAGTAATAGTAAATCTAGTTTTATCTTAGACACTCAATTTTTAAGGCCTCCTGGACAGCACTTACCTTCATCTTGAACAACAAAATAAGCCATGAATATACTTTGTTTAGTTAGTTGAATAAAGATGTTCTTCTAAGATGGAATTGAGGGGGGATCCCTTGTATTGCTAGTTTTGACTTTAGTGTCTTTGATATGACTAGTTCAGCAGTAACAGTTTGTTAATATAAGAAAAACAAAAACTGCTGTGGCATCTATACTGAACTTTTTAATGTTAGGGTTTTGTGTAATGGAATAGTGAAACCAGCACCTGAACTTTAGTGAGAAAACAGTCATTTGCTTGTATTGTAGGCAAACCTGCAGAAAATGATGTTAAGCTTGGAGCTCTCAAACTGAAACCAAATACTAAAATCATGATGATGGGAACTCGTGAGGAGAGCTTGGTAAATGTTTACTTTTGTTACCATTTGTCCCTTTGAAGATATTATGATTTATACTACACCCTGTTGTATCATAGTATTAATTGTGGCAAAATTGTCAGTCTAGCAGTCAATGAAAAATAAAAGCTGCACAGTGAATGTGAAATTAACTCAGCAGAAAATGAATGCTGGGGAATTTTTTAGTATATAGTTACCTGTAAGTATAGTAGTAACCCAAATGGTCAAATTTAGCACAGTAAATCTGCCCAGGGGACATAAACAAATTATTAATTGTGGAAACTTTACAGTGTGTTCTTGAAAGCCTCTTGAACTCAAATTGTACCTCTCATTTGATTCCTATGCTATGCATGTATTTGTTATGGTAAAGATAATACAGTAAAACAAATCTGTTTTCCGTCTTATTAGGAAGATGTCTTGGGTCCACCCCCTGACAATGATGATGTTGTCAATGACTTTGATATTGAAGATGAAGTAGTTGAAGTAGAAAATAGGTAAGTGCTTTACACTTTAGAAGACATTAGTTATCATGTGAGAAAAAGTGAACATTTTATCTGACTTTATTTTTTTCATTAGGGAAGAAAACCTACTGAAAATTTCTCGCCGAGTAAAAGAATACAAAGTGGAAATTTTGAATCCTCCCAGGGAAGGGAAAAAGCTTTTGGTACTAGATGTTGATTACACATTATTTGGTGAGTCAGTTAGTAATGCTTTTCATCTTCTGTTTCCCACAGCAACTTTTTTTTTCTTTTGTTTGGTTTTTCTCAGCAGTACCTCATGGTTCATATGAAATATTTGAAAACTTTTTTTTAACAAAAGTAAATTATTTTTTATAGAAAGTAAAGATAAGCAAAAAAAAAAAAGAGTCATCTTTAATCCTGCAACCCAAAGATGACCACTCTTAGTATTTTGATGTGTATTTTCTAGAGTGTGTTTGTTTGTACCTCCTTTTTTTTTTAACTTAATGATAGATTGGACATTTTAGTCATTAAATATTATTTATTGTAATAATAATATTCACAATAAATAATTCACATTAAATATTATTATATATGTATATAATTCTAGTTTGTGAATGCATCATAATTTAACCAAGTTATTCCCTATTAACCAACCTTTAAGTGTTTATGAGGAATAGTTAAAAAGTCATTTTTGGTATCCTATCCTTGGTTTTCTGTTTTTATTCAGGCAGATTCTTGAATTTAAGATTTCTCATGTCAATTGAAAAATAAAGATGTCATTTTGTCCCCTAATATTGTCCCCTAATATTGGCAAGAACTGCTGATATTAAACTTTTATTTACTTCTAATTTTAAGCTTTAAATATATATCATAAGTTAATGTGCACTTATTTTAAAATTATTTAATTGGGCCTATTATTTTGGTAAAATGTGATTATATCTGCAAGTTGGCTGACTAATGGTGAGTATAGGTGAACCTAGTTTGTTTTTCATCTAAACTTTAGCGACTAGATGAGAAAAACATTTACAGTTTACTAGTTAAGCCTATGATTACAATACTGCTGTTTGCACATTGATTGGTTAAAGCTGGATCTCAAGGATTTTAAATTATGTTTTGAAAGACATCTCTTTGTCATCCAGTGTAATGCAGTCTAAACCAGTTTGCAATTGAATGTTTGTATTTTTATATTTCATAATATATTGGGTACTTGTCCCTGATAATAAACTAATAGTTATTTATAATCCATTTCCTTTCAGACCACAGGTCTTGTGCAGAGACTGGGGTAGAATTAATGCGACCATATCTTCATGAATTCCTAACATCTGCATATGAGGATTATGACATTGTTATTTGGTGTAAGCTATATTTTTTTGTTTAGATTTCCGTGGAAATAGGTTGTTCCTAATTTTATTCTGCTCTGTACAAACGTGACTTAAAATGACCTGTGTTTAAATACGAAATTTCTAAATTGAAGCATATAGCACAATATAAACTTATCCATATTTACCAAATACCTCTGAGATAGTTACATATAGGACAAGAGTATGTTATAGTGTCAGAGTGAAAATGGCCTCTTTTCCCAGTGGCCCCACCTTGGTTAGTTTTTCCTTCCAATCTTTGCTGTGGAATTCTTGCTGCTTAAGAATATTGTTGATTTCTCCATTTTTCCTCACTCATGCTTCAAAACACTTGAAGCAAGATATGTTTAAAAATAAGTCACAGTGACGTAGTTCTCCAGAAATAAAGGCAACATGAATTACTTAAAAAAAATTAATATATGGACTAAAGTAGTTTTACTAAAATTGTGGTCTGTGGTTTATGCCAAGAACATACAGGTCTGTAATAAGATAATGAGTTTGTTCTAAGAAGTAAATCTCCTTTATTACTATGCACACTATTTAGTTCACTTTTAAATTATATATATATATTTTTTGAATTGTTGTCTCATTGTGTTGCCCTGGCTGGAGGGCAGTGGCAAATCACAGCTCACTATAGCCTCAGCCTTCTGGGTGAGGTGATCCTTTTATCTCAGCCTCCCAAGTAGCTGTGACTTCAGATACATGCCACCATGCTTGGCTAATTTCTTTGATTTTTGTAGAGATGAGGTCTCGCCTTGTTAACTCTTGGACTCTAGTGTTCCTCTCGCACCAGCCTCCCAAGGTGGACGTGATCAAAGCTCATTATAACCTCAGACTCATGTGCTTAAGTGATCCTTCTTCTTCAGCCTCTTGAGTAGCTGGGACTACAAGCACACACCACAATGCCCAATTAATTATTTTTTTAATTATTATTATTTTTTTTTAGTTGGAGTCTCACTTTTGTCTCCCAGGCTGGAGTGCATTGGCCCACTCATGGCCACCCCACTGCTGACCTGCTGGGTCCACCTCAGCCTTCCAAGTAGCTGGAACTACAGGCATGCACTACCACACCTGGCTAATTTTTGATTTATTGTAGAGACAAGATCTTACCAAGTTGCCCAGGCTGATCTCAAACCCGTGGGCTCAGGCAATCCTGTCACCTTGGCCTCCCAAAGTGCTGGGATTACAGGCTGAGCCACCGTACCTGGCTAGTTTTTTAATTCTTGTGTAGTCCAGGCTGGTCTTGAACTCTTGGCCTCAAATGATCCTCCTACCTTGACCTTCCAAAGTGCTGGGATCACAAATGTGACCCACCATGCCCAACTGAATTGCCATTTTTTTGTAGCAAGATTTTCTCGTAAAATGAAACAATGCATTATTTACATCCCACTTTCCCACAAATATTTAAAGTTGCCCCTCAGCAATGTTACCTGCAGGGAAGGGTTACCTTGATTTTGAATTAAATCAAGTCCTATTAATTAAAGGTGCTATATTTAATTGTATTAGGTCTTTGCTGAGTAGCCACATAGTTGTTGCAGTCTGTAAATTTCTTTGTATCATACTACTTCTGTTGTTCAGTGATAATGTGAATTCGTAACTGTTGAAATTAAAAACATAGTTGAACTATGATAATTTTCTGGTTTAATAAAACAGGATGAAGAAAGCTTCCTGGTAAGCAAATTTTTGTTTAGCAACTGTGACATTTAAGATGACATTTGAGAAAAAAGTTTACCCTCCATATGTTATTAAACTAGACTTATAAAGTTAGAGAACTTTTTACAATGATTAAGTTATTTTTGTAAACTATGATGTTTTGTGATAGTATGTTAAAAGGGCACTTCACTTTGGAGTTAAATAGACTAGTATCTTAATTCTGGCTCTGTCCTTACTGTGTGACACTAGGAGAGTCACCTAATCTCTCCGAGCCTTAGTTGCTCATCTGAGAAATGGAGATAACTAAACCTGTATTAAGGTTAGTTAGAAATATAGTAACTAGTAATATAATAACTAGTACTAATCTGACATATAATAGTTAATAATTAGAAACTGTTTTCTGTCAGACTTTGTGTTTTTCTTCTGGGAATTATAGATACAAAATAGGTATTGAATTTAAAATTTTCCTGTCTTATGACTGTTTTCATCATAGATACAGTGATCTTTAAAATTTTAGTTCAACTGATCTGTTTTGTATGAAAGGTGATTCTTTTTTGTGTGTATGCTAAAGATTTTTATATTGAGAACTCAGGAACCCCTTTTGCTTTTAATAAATACAGGGGGGGGTGCCAAAAAAAGTGTATGCACATTTTTGGAGATGTTATCTATGTATTGCTTTATGAAGTTGAATTAACTTAGCAAAGCATAGTATGACGTTAGCTCAACCATACTTTAGCCATTTTCTTTGTCTTGCCTGTCACATGGTGACGCTAGCATTCATTTGATTAACACCATCTTTTGAGCGAACATCATACTTGAAATGTGCATACGTTTTTTGCATTTCCTGTGTACACACACTTTAAATAATTAAACTGCTTTTCCTCTTTTTAAACATTTTACTTGAATAATACCTATATAGTTTAGTCCAGTAACTTGGGACCGGTAGGGCACATAAAGATGAGGCTAGAATTTTCGTCTCAGTGATCCAAAAACTGGTTGATCTGACCGTGAGCAAATATATAATGTAGGTATCCTTCATGAATGCATCTCACATTTCTTGTTACAAGCTGCTAGACTCAGTGTAGTTTGCTGAGCCTGACAAAATGCAAATTTTCATTGAACCTAACTGCTGGTCTTCAACATAAACTTTTCACATATAACAATATGCTTCTGTTGACATACTGCATATTCCTGTGCATTGTCTTGAAGTAGAAGTAGAAACATGGAAGAAAGTTGAGATCCAGGCAACCTTACGTTTAAGAATTGGGAGAGAATAGTGGCAATAGCAAGGTTGTTTGTAAAAAGGAGTTTGGGTTTTCTTTATACATTTCCTAGGTTCAGAGTTCTTTTGCGCATCAGTTACCTGAATCTTGTAGATAAGTGTTGTTGGAAGACACACTAAAATAAGTTTATTTTTATAAATATTTAAAAGAAAATCACCATAAATATGCTAGGAGCTATTATTTGCAAAGCATTTAAAACTATTGGTCTTGCTTAGAAAACTTATTTATACATATTTAAAAAATGAAATTCAAACTTTTCATATTTATTGTATTATCATTCCTCATGTTTTAGCTGCAACGAATATGAAGTGGATTGAAGCTAAAATGAAAGTAAGTGTTAGAAAACAATCCATTTTAAAATATTTTGAAACTGCATTTATCTTGTTGAAAGTTCTGGAACTGATTTTTATTCTTATTGGAGGGAGTTAAGTAGATAAATAAGTGCCAATATCTGGAGTAGAGGTCCGTTTAAAGTGTATTTAATGGTGGATTGTACTGAATGCCTAAGACCTTTTTTAAGAAAAGGTACAGCTAAGTTCTCCCTCTACTTTTCTCTCACATTTTACAGTAATACTTTTTTCCCTTCTTTTGCTCTGATATGTAATACTTAAAGAGGTGATCTTCTCCTACAAAGGTAAATTAGGAAGTAATCTGTTTCTAGTTTATTTTCCTTGGGCTGCCATTTATTGACTTAAGTGAACCTAAAATACTTGCTAGTTGTTTAGCAAGATGTAGTGGCCAGTAGGGTAGAAAGTTGGCATATGGGAAATTGCACTAGAATATTCAGAAAGCCTGCAGTTTTCTGTGTGGTATGTTTTATCCTCATGAACATTTGTGTTTTTAGGAACTGGGAGTGAGCACAAATGCAAATTACAAGATTACCTTCATGTTGGACAGTGCTGCCATGATAACAGTGCATACGCCAAGGAGAGGACTAATAGATGTAAGAAGTCATTTTACTTCTATTTAAAGATGCGGTCACTTTCTGGTGTACTTTTTGTATTTATACTGATTTATTACAGAAAGTGTAGAAATTCATCTGAGTGAGTAATAAAGTAGCAGTTGGGATTTGACAGAGGAAAATGTGTTTAAGGTTATGTATTTGAATTCTAGTTATAAAATTAAGGATCTTGAAGCAAGACTGTCAGGAAAGGAACTTGTGGTCATGGGTAACTGTGTTGTGATGATGACAGCACAATGTTGTTGGACAGAGGAGGTGAAAAAAATACTGAATATTGTTAAGGAAGATAGCAATAAACCAAAACATACTCACCCTACCCTATATGAAATAAAACGGATGTGTTATGATGCATCTACTTTGGGATGATGTTTGTGTATTCCTGGTGAATAGCAGCAAGAACTGTCAGAAATGGGTTGGGCTAAAAAGATGAGGGTTCTTCAGTTTGCTTACTCATCTAGTAGCTATTTATATTAGTGAGCACCTGCTATCTCTGAAGCCCTGTAGGGGCACCGCTGGGAATAGAGAGATGAGTGAGACACGGTTATGCCTTTTGAGGGTATACGAACTGATAGGAATTGGGGAGAACATAGCATACCAGGAACACTTAGGTGAGACAGTATTAAAAATATCAAAATCATAAGTAGAATGGTTTAAGCGGATGGGGACTTGGTTCGTTCAGTAAAGGAAGTACTGCATACATCGGGGGAAAATATAGTTTATTACCTACTAAAGTAAAAGAACGCCTTTGCAAAATCTTAATGCTAAGGAAAATTTGGGAAATGTTAAACAGTGTTTGTAACAGTGAAAATTAAAGGAATAAAAATAATAGGACAATAGGGAATTGGATACATAAATTGTTGTTATCCATATAATGGAATGCAGCTAGTCATTTGATGTAGTAGACTGTTTAATGACTTAAAAATTTTCATGACACGTTAAAGTGAAGGAAATATTTTAGAGAACAGTGTTTGTAAGCCATTAGAAAATAGTTCTTAACCTTTGTTTGCTTCAGGCTTCCCCTTAGCTTAACAAAGAATCTGTGAACTCTCTGAGGCTGCTGCTGGTTATAAAAAAGCCTGGAGGTAAATACATCAGAATATCTAGTTGTTACCCTTGGTACTGACTGGATTATCGATGATTTAAAATTTTCCTTTGTGCTTTTCTGTATTTTCACATTTTTCTGTGGTCAGCAATATTGCTTTTCTCATTGAAAACAAAGTAGTCCATGTTTTTGGGAACAAATGGTGCTTGACCTAATTACTGAATGACAATACTTTTTAAGAGGATATAGGATTTCTAACTCTGGGTGTAATAAGGAGTGACCTCTGTTGTCATATTTCTTGACGCTTTTGTTAACTACAAAAAAATATGGCCTTTTGTATCAGTTCCTGTGTGTTTATCTTCATTTTACCGATTTTGTTTCACTAGTAAATAGTGAAAAAAAATCAGGAAAATAGTATTTTGGTAAAATTAAAATATTTCAGTAACAGTCTTTGTAGTAGACAGGACACTATTAAACTGTAGAAGAAAACACACATTTTTAAGTGACAGCCTCTATCCCCATTTACTACCACTTAATCTCATACAATTATTGTTACCATATAATCTCATATTACCATAAATGAGATTTCTGCCTTCAGCAAAAATATTTTTTCTAAAAATTAATTTATTTAAACATTTTTTGAATGTGTAATATATTTTTTAAAGGAAAAGGCATAATGAAAAGTCTTCTTTCCACCTGGCCCCCAGCCACAAATTTATTCTCCCTACAGAGAATGACTGTTATTTCTTGGTAGTCTTGTAGAGACTTTACACAAGTACCAACAGTTGTCACTATATAATTATCTCTTTTGAAGTCTCAGTTTAGGAATTCAGAAATAACAAATAACGGTGCTTTGGAAGTTAAGCAGTCAAATACCCTAGAAATTATGCACCTCTGCCATGGAATTAAAGACACAATTTGTTTTTCTATAAAATATTTAAATTATCAATTGAAAGAGCCAGATACATTTTCTTTCATTAAAGGAATGATCTAGTTTTGAAAACAGACCCGTGTGACTCAGAAACTCCCAGGAGACAAGTATTAGCCAAGAAAGTCATGTGACTGCTTAGCAGACATCTAAACAATTACGTTAGAGCCTTTTTAAATTATATAATTATTATTTCTTTTATTCAAAATCTTCATGTTAAAATTATGGAAAGTCTTAACAATGAGTCTAGTTTAGTTAGACATGAACAAACCTTTCAGAAGTTTGAACATTGCAAGATACATTGTGCTTCAAAGTGGGTTGTGCTTAGATAGCCATCTCACAGGAGGAAAGAATACTGGCATTGTTATGCAGGGGAGTATGCAGTATCTCTGTTTTTAAGACAGGATGAACTATTGATAAAATTTGAGTTAAATCTAAACTTTTATTCTAAGGTAAAGCCTCTTGGTGTTATATGGGGAAAGTTTTCGGAGTATTACAGCAAAAAAAACACCATTATGTTTGATGATATAGGAAGAAATTTTCTAATGAACCCACAGAATGGACTAAAGGTAAGACATATTTTCACTTGTTATATGCTCATGTAATCTGGACTGTGTTGTGGTAGAACTGTTGAATTTCATATATTTTTGGAAATAACTGTATTATTACGGTCACAGGCAAGAAAAGTTTATTTAAAACAATTCATATAAAATTGAACATTCTGTCCTTTGCATTGGTATCTCCTTGGTTAGACAAATCATCCAAGTGTTTTTAGTTAGTTTTATGGGAGCACTATGGGCTTACTGACGTTGCAAAAGTGGAATCCTCAGTATTTTATTAGGTATACAAATCTTGGAATCTCTGATGTTCTGGTTAGCTAGAAAGCTGGCAGCAAAGCACTTTGTTTTTTCCTTTTAAAATGGAAACTACAGAGGTGTTCACAAATTTTTATACAAGGAATGTGTAGAATTATAACTTTAGGAACAATCTTCGGATGAGGAAGTTCATGACTTGCCCAAGATCTTATATGTAACTGGTTAATGACAGAATTGGGTTGGAATCTAGTGACTTGGCTCCTAGGTCAGTGATGATCTTAGCATGCAGTTGCTTATAATCTTGTGGGGACATGATGGTGACATTTCATCCTGGTAGCAGCATAAAATTGGTGAAAGAGAAGTCTGAAACTTAAAAATTTCTGGTACCCGTAGTTGCCTGCACAATAATGAAAGTGGAAAAGATAGTTCTATATTATGGTACTAATGTGAATGGAGCCTCCATTTGAAGTGGAAATCCTGACACTGAGATATTTTTATTCTCAGTGCTGAACTTTTCTGCCAGCTGGGCTCTTAGTAGTTTTAAAAGACAAGAGAGAGAAAAACAAGAGGTTACTTTACTTTTCTTTTTTTTTTTTTTGAGTTACTCTTTTGCCCAGGCTCGAGTACAGTGGCACGATCACGGCTCACTGACAGCCTTGACCTCCAGCAATCCTCCTGCCTCAGCCTCCCAAGTAGCCGGAACTGCAGGCGCATGCCTGCACACTTGGCTAGATTTTGCCTTTTTTTGTATAGACGAAGTCTTGCTGTGTTGCCTAGGCTGGTGAAAGTACATTTTTAAAGCCTTCCTTATAGACTGTTGACTTGATCTTTAGCGTATAGTGAGGATAGTTTCAAATGCTAATCTAGGTAGTAAGTTGCCCCAAATATAGAAACTGTTGACTAGAAGAAAAGTGGTTATATTACTCTTAAAAAAACAGCTACTCAGGTCGAGGCTGCGGTGGCCGGGAGCGGCCACTGCACTCCAGTCTGGGCGACAGAGTAAGACTCCAACTCAAAAACAAACAAACAAACAAACAAAAAACATACAAAAAAACAGCTACTAATTGAGGCTTTGGGAGAAGTGCTTTTCCTGAATATAGTTCAACAAAAACACATTGTTGAGTTTTGAGAAGCAATTTGGTTAAACCTGATTTTCTATGAAACTAATGGTTGTTACCTGTTCTTGCAAGGAGATGGGGTCATGATGTTCAAGGAATGATTTTTGAGATGACCTTTAGCTTCTCTTAAAAATAGAATCATTAGTTTATATGCGTTTAGAAGAAGCTTTATTTTCCTATCCAACATTTGGGCCCTACTCATCTCTTGATGCAGCATGAAGTGGTATTATGAATTTCAGGTTCTTTGTGTTACTTACAGCAGGGTTTTTTAAAACTGGGGTACCCGGTAAACTCACTGAAGGAATTCATAAAACTACATATGTCCCCATCCTCACAATTCTAATTCAGGAGGTATGTTTAGGCATTCCAAGGTCATCTCTTGCTTATCTTTTACCAAAAGACCTCTTTTAAGGTAATTATTAACACATTCGCGACTGGCAAATTTTTCACTTTTCTAATATTGAGAGCAGGTGAAAATAAAAATATCTGAGGCTGATTGCTGAACTTCTGTTGTTAAGCACAAGTGAAACGGTCATTTCTAAATTGTCACCTTTTTCACAATACAGCTGAAAGTTGCAGACATATCCAGTATTTGTCTCAGGCACCACTCTGACTAGCATTCCATAATTGGTATTTTTATTCAGATTATAAACGCAAAAAGACAGTCTTCCACAATGAGATAAATTCATCTCAGTGGCAACCAGCAACATAATTTAGAATGATGTAAATTCACATCAACGATTGCAAATGAATGAATTATCTGTCCATATTGTCTTGGGAGCAGTTCTGAAATTAAGAAATAGTCTTAAGTACTGTGCTTTGTTATCACGGTTTTATAATATGCTTGGTAGAAGTATCCAAAAGATTTCATGCAGATCTTAAAAAACAAAACTGCTTACTTTTAAAATAATTCTATTTATTTATTTATTTATTTGAGATGGGATCCTGCTGTGTGGCCCAGGGCTGGAGTGCAGTGATGTGATCATAGGTCACTGCAACCTCAAACTCCTGGGCTCAAGTGATCTTCTTGCCTCAGCCTCCTGAGTAGCTGGAACTATAGGCATGTGCCATGATGCCCAGCTAATTTATTTTTATTTTTTTGTAGTGACCGGGTCTTGTTATGCTACCCAGGTTGGTCTTGAACTCCTGGTCTCAAGCAATCCTCCTACCTCAGCCTCCTGAAGTGCTGGAGATTACAGCCGTGAGCTATCACATCGGCTTAAGTAGTTCTATTTAAATATAAGCTTGTTGGTCTTAAGGTTTGAAATATATGGGGAAGGCATTGTGAATATGAGTATATATTGAACTAAAAGAATGTGATCATTGGTCATGAATAAAGTAGTTGATATTCTGAAAACTCCATTTTGGTGATGAATAAGAGAATTCAGTTAATGTAGACAATCTTAAGTTTCAAAAAATATTTCTTTGATATAAGACAGGATGATGGTCATAATGTGTTGCCTGTGCTTCTAGTGATCACTTAGATCAGTTCTCAAAAATGGTACAGTAAACAATCATTTTACTGGAACAAGTGCAGCCAATCAGGTGAATAATAGATACTCACCCTTTCTTTGTTTTAAATTTTAGAACCAGAATTATTGAGGTATGTTAGTCTTGGTGTTTAACAGTGCTTAAGGCCAAATGTTTGGAAAGTGAAAATAACTTAGGAGGGCCTAGAATTAAACTCTTTATTTACTAACCACTGACACTGTACTTTCTCTTTCAGTTTAAATCTTCTCTTGCTGTTTAGACTTGGATACTTTGTTATAATGTATTGCTATAGCTTAAAAGTTACTATATTACCTTTCCAACTCTAGGAGTTGAATGAAGGGATGCTTTAAAACATTGCCATATGGCCCAGGATTATGCAGAAACTGTCTTGGCTGCACCATTATGTCATGCCTGTCATCCCCCAAGAGCACGGCTGCTGCTGGGAAACAGTGCTGCTGCTCTGCCGGCTCGAAGCCGGACTCTCCTGCAAGTGCTCGCTGCTGGGCAGACTCGCCTAACGGCTCTTGCTGTGCCCTTCAAACAGCATGGCATCCCACCAACAGCTGTGGAGGTCTCTGGCAGGCGCCAGGCTATTCTGATGAGAGTGCACCCCTCAGAAGGTGTTCTTCTGTCCATTTCAGCCTGGTGGTGTGTTTTTCCAGTGATAGAAGAAAAGTTTATAGAAAATACTTAAAACCTTTCTACACTTAATAGATACGGTAGTGAACTCATTTGGATTTCTTGAGGTTGTTTCTCAGCAAGTGACAATGATTAAATGTCTTACATTTAATTTTACATAGTGTTACCATATAAAATTAATAACTGATGATCAATTTGAATTTTCTCCAAATGAGAAAAAGGATATATTAATACTTTTAAGTATGATTTATTCGGTCCTTAGCATGTGTGCTTTAGAAATGATTATGTCTGGTTTTTAAAAAAATACATAACAGAAAAACTCAAATATGACAGAACTACATAGAATTGTTTAACAAACCCTCCATGTATGTGTCATCCAGTTCATGGGTAGTTTAGACTTGGATATGTTTGCTCCACTGCCCTCTCGATATTTTGAAGCAGATCCCAAATATATCATTTTATGTAAAATTAATTAAAACATTTTGAAAGGCTATTTTGAGTTGTATACAGATATTTGAACTGATGTCTTTTTTAAAAAAGCAAAACTCAGGGCCAAGTGTGGTGGCTCATACCTGTTGTCCCAGCACGTTGAGAGGCCAAGGTGGGAAGATCACTTGAGATCAGGATTTTCAGACCAGCCTGGGAAATGTAGTAGACCACATCTCTACAATTTTTTTGTTTAATTAGCTAGATGTGGTAGTGTGTGCCTGTAGTCTTGGCTATTCAGGAGGTTGAGATAGGAGGATCATTTGAACCCAGGAGTTCAAGGGTGCAGTAAGCTATGAATGAGTCACTGCATTCTAGCCTGGTTGACAGAGCAAAAACAAAAAAACAAAAACAGTAAAAACTCTTGATTAGAGCTATAGCATAAAATGCAGAAAATTTATAGTTTAACAAATTGTTGTAAAGATAATTCTTGTAAAGAAAGCTTTATTCCACTGAAAAACCGGTTACTCTTGATTTTCCTTTCCAAAGATAATCACTGTTACCATCTTGGTATGTAGTCTTCTGTTTTTTTCTAAGCATGGCTGTTTGTGCAAATCTAGATATAGAGTGCATATAAGCATAAGCATTCATATAACCACCATCCTAGTCAAGATACGATAGTCCTTATAATTGTAATTCTCCACCCTTGTATACTATTCTGATTTCATAATTTGAAATAATGCTTTTTCAGTGAGCGTTTTTTATTGTAAAATCTGTCAACCTTAAACATTTGAAAAATAGGACAGTTCTTTTTATGGAAAACTCTTGCATAGCTAAAAAATGATTTTTATGGATAATTTAATGATGAAGAAAAATGCTTATGATAAAATGGAGGGAACAGATTATGTAAATGTATAATATTTCAGCTATATAAAAATTTCATAGAAAACTAATGAAGTGAAAATCATCAGTGCTAAAATTTATCTTACTTCCCTGTTAGATCAAGCTTGTATTTGGATTAACTTTTTATGAGTGAAATACCATGAATAAAATTATTTAATACGGAGCAACTGGAATGAATAGAAGAGGAAAGTCTAAGCAGTTTTGCCAGGTAGGGTAGCCATATAAGAAAGCTGGTGTTGCCGGGCTTGGTGGCTCAGCCTGTAATCCTGCACCTTTGGGAGGCTGAGGTGAGTGGATTGCCTGAGCCCGCGGGTTCGAGACCCACCTGGGCAGCGAGACCTCATCTCTACAGTAAATCAAAAAATTAGCTGGGCGTGGTAGCGTGCACCTGTATTTCCAGCTACTTGGAAGGCTGAGGTGGAAGGATCGCCGAAGCCCAGCAGGTCGAGGTTGCGGTGGCCGGGAGCGGACACTGCACTCCAGTCTGGGCGACAGAGTGAGACTCCAACTGAAAACAAACAAACAAACAAACAAAAAAACAACAAAAAAAGAAAGCTGGTGTTGTCAGGTTCAGCCTGAAGAGGAGATAGCGTTAGATAAAATAGGTGGAAGAACTTTTCATTTGTATTATAAACATACGTGACTTTCTGATGATTAAACTTAGGCTTATATAAAGGTAAGTTTTAGTATTGATGTCCTTGGTGATGTTTCAGCCTCATTAACTCTCATTTAAATGATAGAAGAATGTAGATTTGTTAGTTTTCCTTATCATAGTGTGAAGTGTTGAGTAATTTTTATTTCCTAACAGATAAGGCCTTTTATGAAAGCACACCTAAATCGAGATAAAGACAAAGAACTTTTAAAATTAACTCAATACCTCAAGGAAATAGCAAAATTAGATGACTTTTTGGAGCTAAATCACAAGTATTGGGAAAGGTAAGTGTTAATTGCTTCTTATACCAATGAATGAACAAATTGCATAGTGACCCAGGATATATGTAACTCTTTATTTTTAGTTAAAATGGGTGAATTCTAAAAATATTTTCTAATCCAGTGACATCTTCCTTGAAGTGTTCTCCCCTTTCATCTTAACCTCTGCCTTGTTCATGAACTCACCTCCCACATGCTGTTACTGCTTTTAGTATGGAGAACTTGAGAGGTTAGTGTACACTTGTTATGCTGCCTATCGATTGTGTGACATTAGGCAGGCCACTCCTTTATAAATCACAAGGACAGCCAGGCTCGGTGGCTCAGCCTGTAATACCACGCCTTTGGGAGGCTGAGGTGAGTGGATTGCCTGAGCCCTTGGGTTCGGGACCCGCCTGGGCAGCGAGACCTCATCTCTACAATAAATCAAAAAATCAGCCGGGTGTGGTAGCGCATTCCTGTAATTCCAGCTACTTGGAAGGCTGAGGTGGAAGGATCGCCAGAGCCCAGCAGACGAGGCTGCGGTGGCCGGCAGCAGCCGCTGCACTCCAGTCTGGTCGACCGAGTGAGATTCCAACTCAAAAATAAAAAATAAAATAAATAAATAAATAAATCACATGGACTGTAATTCCTGTTCTCATACTGCAACTATGTCAGGATAAAATTAAATGTATTAAAATTTTTTCTGAATAGTGTTAAAAATTACAGGTAACTTCTGTGTGTAGTAGAAAAATTAGAAAACTTTATTCCACTGAAAAAACCATTACTCGTGACTTGCCTTTATAAAGGTAACCATTGTTACCATCTTGGTGTATAGTCTTCCAGTCTTTTTTCCAAGCTCACATCTGCATATAGATTGAATGTAATATCAAGATTTTGACACGGGGAAACTTCTGGAGAAAACCTCTGGGGAAGTGAAAGGTATAACTTGTACTACAAGCAATTTTTTTTGAGTTAAGTCTTTAAAGATCTGGTTCTAGTAATAAAACAACAAAGGACGCTATTCTTATAATAATAAAACTCTGGCTTTTCAGGTCACTTGACACAAAGTATCTTTTTAGAGAAAAAGTTTCATTTAATAAGCTTTTCTTTTCATAATCCCCATAGGAAGATGAAGCGGGCATTTTTATCCCCATCTTTGAATTGCAGGTGATGTAACTGAGTCATGGTATTTAGTGCAGTGCCACAAAGTGAGCCGACTGTGCCATCAAAACATGCCCAAGTTTGTTGATTTTTTTTTTTTTTTTTTGAGTTGGAGTCTCACTCGGTTGCTCAGAATGGAGTGCAGTGGCCGCTCCCGGCCACCGCAGCCTCGCCTGCTGGGCTCCAGCGATCCTTCCGCCTCAGCCTTCCGAGTAGCCGGAATTACAGGCATGCGCTACCACACCCAGCTGATTTTTTGATTTATTATAGAGATGAGGTCTCGCTGCCCAGGCGGGTCTCGAACCCGCGGGCTCAGGCAATCCACTCACCTCAGCCTCCCAACGGCGCGGGATTACAGGCTGAGCCACCGAGTCCGACTAAGTTTGTTGATTTTTAAGAACTCTTTCCCCACTCCACACCACCAGTTATGGAGTGGGGAAAGAGAAATTTCTCTATCTGAGAAATAGAGATAAAACTTTTAGTTTAGTGGTAGATTCCTAATAAATAATACAAAGAAAAATGCACCTGCTGAGTGGATGAACATCTTGCATCTTTTACACTCTTGGTCAGAGTCCTTTAGCGTCTTCCACCCACTGTCTTTATATGAGAAAGACAAGATCTTTAGATGAAGTTTGACCTGTATTTAGAGGAGACAATACGAGTTAGTGCAGCAACTTTCACATTTGGGAGTAAAGCGTGTGGAGTAGTCGGTGAGTGCAGCCTCTGGAGCCTTATTCTGATCTGAGTTCTGCCCCTTGCTGACTGTGTGGATTTGGGCAGATTGTATAACTTTGTACCTGTAAAATAGGAATATCTTCTAATAGAAACTCCTTAGTGTTATTATGAGGACTAAACGAATCAATGCATGTACTTAGAACAGTGCATGGCACATAATCAACAGATTATGAGCAGTTTTGTCACTGAAATAAACTCCCTTGGGAAGGAACTTGGTTTATCCTCATGAATTCAGCATGAGACAGCTTTGACATTTTTATTTTATTTCTTGCAGATATCTGTCAAAGAAGCAAGGACAGTAGTTACAAGTTGCACTGGCAGTTACTGAAGATACTTAAGATCCAGGAACGTCTTGCTTTTGTGCTAGAAATCATTATGATAGTGCTGGACACTAAAGCAAATACCAGACTGCTTGTACTTGGTCTTCCAATATTTTGTAAATTTAATTTTATATTTTTTTGAAGATCATAGCAATATGCTAAAATAATTCTTTTTCCCCCATATGAATATTCGGTTACTGTTGAAAAATATTTTCTCCAGCATTGATTACTGATTTTTTTTCCACAAAAAGTAGAGAAAAATGTACTCAGCAGTGTCATCTTGTGACTTTTGAAACAAGTTACGTCTTGTGTTTTTGTCTCATTGACTGTCTGACTAAATCTAAGATTACCAAATCCATGTTGAAACTAGAGCTTTTCCCTTTAAAACCAAAAAAAAAAAAAAAAAGGTTTTTGAATAAAGAACCTAGTTTGTTATGCTTAAAATTACCAATAATCTTTTATTTTGTTGTCATAGACACGATATCTCTTCTGTACTCCACTAGTTACAGTTCTAAATTCTGAACTGTGTCAGTTTGGTCTGTATGTATGTATGTGTTCTTTAAGTAAAACTGGAAAACATCAGTTGTGATGCCGCTATGTCCTAGTTTGAGAAATAGAAAAGATAAGACTGAAGAATAAAATTAAGAAACGAAAGTGTGTCTCTTTGGTGGCTAAGTAGAAACTGTTCTGCCTAAAACCATTGTCATAAAAGCAGTTAAAGGCAATAACTTTTTTAAAAGGACATATCATTGATTCAACCTTTAAAAGCATGAACAAAACGTTTTCTTCTGTTCCAGCTTTATCTTGTCTAAGTGCTAACACTGTGTTTCAGTGAAAATATCTAGCCATAAGATTAAAAAAAAAAATTACAGTGCTTAAGCCTGCAGGTATGTAATGTGACCACTGTTTTGTGTTGACAGTATTGCTTTATACAGTTCTTGTATTTGAAAGGAAGCGATCCTTTTAAGGAAACATGGTGTATATTGTTCTTAAGGGACTAATTTCAGTGGTGTATATAATAAATATCTTTTCTTAAAACATTAGTTGTTTGTGCTATATTACCCCAAATATTTTACCTTTGTTGAATCACAAAACAAACATTAGGTTCAGACAAGAACTTTTTGAAAAACATTAAACGTATGTGTTGTTAAAGGTGTGTGTATCACTATTTATGCATTCACAATTGGTTTTAGCAGCTATAATTAGATAAATTAATTCTGGTAAGTACCATTGTTTTCAGAAACATACTGTTTTCTTTGTGACATTATTGTAAAGATATACAGGGCAGATGAGTTTGAGCACTCTTAAGTAATTAAAATGATTCAGTTAAATGTGTTTCTTAATTATGAAGCAAAATTTAGTTATTTAAGAATATAATAGAAAATTGAGAGTACTCATTGTATTGCTGCATTCTCCCTGAGAAAGACAGCTTATTATTCCAATGTAGGCATGGAAAGGGCCTAATTTTTTTTTAAAGAAAACTGAACACTTTGAACTATCCACCTATGTCAAGAAAGCAGACATTTTCTAAATCGGTGTAAGCCAAAATGCAAAAGTTAGCAAGTCACAGGAAGAAAAGTAGAATTAAAAGAAAAAAACATTTTCTGCCATTAGGTGGTGCTCAAACCAAAAGCTTATTAGCTGGTGTGCTTGATTATGTCATTGAGCTTATTGAGAAAACGTGCTGTGTGTGATTCATACCTTCACAGAGTAGGGGGAGTTGTGGTTTTATGCATCTTATAGCTTCCTGAACAGACCATCTATAACCATGTTGTGTGGCACACACAAATGAGCCAAGAGGTCACTGAAGTCAGATGTATCTTCTGGTGAAGGACCAAGTCATTTTTGTCAGCTCGAAACTATAGAATTCTGATTCAGAGTTGTAGTATCCTCTCAGGTCATTCGAAAACCGCCGGACTAATGGTACCTACAGTAGCTGTTTGGTTTGGTTTAAAAGGCAAAGAATAGATAAATAGGTCATAGTAAGCAACTAAAATGCCAGAAAGTAAACAGTTTGGGGAGAGGAATTGGAGCTGATCAGGGATAGGGACTGGGAAAGAAGGATATGCAAAAAGGAAAATATACATTACTGCAGTTTAGGTAATTGCTTGGTTTTTAAGTTGACAAGTTGCTAAGAATAGTAAAACAAGAATACCAAACAAACTTTTTGAGTTTTTTTTCATCCCAAGTAATTAACAATTCTCTCAAAGGACAAGTTGTTATTGTATTTTACATCAAACTCATTAATCTTATTAACTGGAATAGCAGCCCAAGAGTTGTCTATAAAATTAAATGCTTGGGGGCTGGGCGCGATGGCTCAAGTCTGAACTCACAGCATTTTGGGAGACGAGGTGAGGGGATTGCCTGAGCTCCGGGGTTTGTGACCAGCCTGGGCAACTTGACAAGAATCTACAATAAATCAAAAAATTAGCCGGGCGTGGCAGTGAGTGCCTGTAGCTCCAGTTACTTGGAAGGCTGAGGTGGAAGGATTGCCTGAGCCCACAAGGTCGAAGCTGTGGTGGCTGTGAGCAGCATGCCACTGTACTCCAGCCTGGACGACAGAGTGAGACTCCAACTCAAAAAAAAAAAAGCTAAGGGTCTAGTTTTTAGAGTTGCTTTGGGGAGGCTATGTGGGACTTGGTGAGAGTTCTACTTAAAGTTTTAATTACAAGTAGTTGTATGTACTTACAGGCACATTATGGTTCTTTGTGTGTGCGATGTGAAATGATCAAATCAGGCTAGTTAGCACTTCACCTCAAACATTTTTGTGGTAATAACATTTAAAATCTTAGCTGTTTTGATATATGCAAAACATTATTACTAACTGTAGTCACCATGCTAAGCAGATGAAAAGAATGTACTCCTCTGATTTTGCTGAAACTGTACTCTTTGACTGCATCTCCCCTTTTTCCCTCCTGTCGCCCTGGTAACCATTTGTACTCTTCACTTCTCTGTGATTTCCTGTTCCTGGCAGGCTAGGTATGGTATGGTATGGTATGGCCAGAGCTAGGAGTGGGAGTGAAGGCATTCACCAGGACAGTTGTGAATTAAGAAAGGTAGATTTGTTCAAAAGAAAGTATGTTGTGAAGGGCACAACAGGCAGGACAGCAGCAAGAGTATCTGCTGTCTGCAAAGAGACACTGGCCTGAGGCTATTGCCAGTGGAGTTTGGTCTTTTTGGCTAGGGTGAGTTTTAGGATTCCCATCACGCATTTGGTTCCTGCCACACAAATGAGGTAGTTCTGGTTGGTCGATGTTTGACCTTGATTGCAAGCCACTTACCGGCCAGCCAAAGGTTTATAAGCTATTCAGCTTTTACAGTTTCTGTAATCTCATTCTGGAATTTTCTTCCTCAAAATAGTTTACCCAGTTTACCTGAGTGATGCTGGCCTAATCAGGCCTCATGTTTCTCCACACATTTGGCTTTTAAAAATTCTACATATAAATAAGATCATGTATTTGTCTCTTTGTGCCTGGCTTATTTTACTCAGCACAATGTCTTCTAGGTTCATCCATGTTGTCACAAATGACAGCATTTCCTGGTTTTCTTTTTTTTTAGGCTGACTAGTATTCCGTTTTGTGTGTGTGTGTGTGTGTGTGTGTGTGTGTGTGTGTGTGTGTGTGTGTGTGTATCACATTTTAAAAATCCATTCATTCACAGATGGACACTTTGATTGTTTCTGTATCTTGGCTATTGTGAGTAATGCTGAAATGGACAGAGTACAGACATCTCTTTGGAGTGCGAGTATCTAGATCATAAAAGAGAAATCCTTGGGCATTTGTTTCATAGATTTTTTTGAGCAAAGACATTCGAGAAAGTGCATGTTAAGAACTGGAACAAATCAATATCAGGGATCCTGAGGGGCTAGAGAAGGGTGTCAATGATCCAGTAGTGTCAGTGAGGTTCCATGTAAAATGTAAAATTTTAAACACTTTCCACAATTTTTTTTACACTTTGAAAGTAAGAAAGCACTTAAATGCTACTGTAAGGATATTTTCTGATCTAAACTGTTACTTATTAAAATGTCTTTTCCTTTTGAAAAGCTGCACTTATGACTTTTAACACCATTTATAAACAGTAGGAACACAAACCTTAAAAATATCAAGAACACAAATTGCTGAACTTTAGTGATGTTTCCATAAGTCAACATGGGTGCAGTGAACACAAGTTGAAGTTTGTGTGTGAATAATTTGTCACATTAAAGGCCAAACTGATGACTTTTTTTGAGGATATGGATTATTAAAAGGAAGGAAACAATTTTTGGTTGAGTACACATCCTTCCTACTTTTATTCCCTGAAACACTTTCGATTACTGACACTTCTGATTGCATCATCTGTGAGGAGAACTGATGTGGTTTCCCATACGGCTTCAGGAAGAGCGAACAAGTGATTGGTCAGAAAAACCTCTCCAGAATCCCTCTCTACCGGAAAGTCACTTAAACTCTTTGAGCTTTTTGCTTCCTCCTTAAAGAAGTACTGCTGATAAGACCTGTTCGCCTTTCCCATAGGCTATTGTGAAAGTCAAATGAGACAATACTTGTGAAACTACTTTGAAGCAGCAAAGGCTTATGTGAATGTCAGATGTCATTGAAAGTAGTTTAGAGCATGTGACTATCATGGAGCTATGTTATTCTTGAAGTGGTAATGACTAAATGTGTAGTATTAAAAGACAAACTGTCAGCTGGGCTCGGTAGCTCGGCCTGTAATCCCGTGCCTTTGGGAGGCTGAGGTGAGCGGATTGCCTGAGCCCACATGTTCGAGACCTGCCTGAGCAGCGAGACCTCATCTGTACAATAAATCAAAAAATCAGCTGGGCGTGGTGGCGCATGCCTGTAATTCCGGCTACTTGGAAGGCTGAGGCGGAAGGATCGCCAGAGCCCAGCAGGTCGAGGCTGCAGTGACCGGGAGCAGCCACTGCACTCCAGTCTGGGCAACAGAGTGAGACTCCAACTCAAAAAAAAAAAAAAAAGACAAACTGTCTTTTTTGTTGCTTTTTTTTTTTAAGAGATGGAATCTCATTATGTTACCCAGGCTGATCTCAAGCAATCCTCCTACCTTGACCTCCCAAAGTGCTGAGATTACAGGCGTGAGCCTCCACACCCGACCCAAACTTTTCTTAAGTATATATTTTACAAATACTATCTTGGTTTTCTGAGAGTTCTGAATAATCAGGAAAGGAGACTGAGGAAACCTTTTAAGATCTATATCTTTCCGTAAGTATCCAAATGCTTCAAAGTCTGCAAAAGTCATTTAGCACTGGCCTGGATTGGAAGACCAGTGACTCTCTCCTTCCATCTCCACCTCCAAGATGAATAAGACTGACCCTTTAGCTGCATTATAATACATCTTGTATAGTGGAATTTAATATTATTTTAATCTTCTTACTTTGGGCACCAGTTGTTCCCAGATAGAAGTTTGCTAATTTTGCCATGCCATGTAAAAAATGAAAAATTCAAAGGCAATAAGAGTTTTTAAAACTTTTTTTTAAATTTGTAAAGATATGCTAAGGCTAACCAGGCATAATGGCTCATGCCTGTAATCCCAGCACTTTGGGAGGCTGAGGCAAGAGGATTGCTTGAGGTCAGGAGTTTGACACCAGCCTGGGCAACATAATGAGACCATGTCTGTAAATAAAATAAAATTAAATAAGAATAAATAAAATTTAAAAATTAAATAAAAGATATGCTAAGGTAAATACTCTTTATTATTATTATTACTTATTTATATTTTTTCTTCCTGACAGGTTTGGCAGAATAAACTATGCAGGAACCAGGCAGTCAACATTTAACATATATTTGTTAGTACCTACCATGTCTGAGGCACTGTTCTTTAGGGGTAAACACAAAATTCTCTGCCTGCACAGAGCTTATCTTTGACTGAAGGAAACAATCAAAAAACAGTATCATTTCAAATAGAAGTGCTATGAAAACATAATAATATGATAGGAAATGGTTGTGGTGGAGGCGATTCACCATCATAGGACCTAAAGTGAGAAGATGGTGTCTGAGCTGAGACCTGAATGCCCGGAGTCTTCATTCAGAATATATGGAAAAGCGTATCATGGTCAGACCTATTAGCGAGTACAAAACCTCCAGGTAGGTGTTGGGAGCCGGCCACGGAGGCCCACTGAGCGTTAGGAATCAGGGAGGACCGTGGACCTCGAGACCGCTAGGACGTGTTCGAGAGCCGTAGACCCCATTTTCCTCCCCCTTTTGCCATGCAGCACAAGAACAACCTAAAGGAACTCTGCTGGCCTAAGCTGAAGACTCTGTGACTGTGACAGGCATAGCTGACTCTAGAAACCCATTGTTCCTGTTTCCCATAAACTGCGGTTTCGGCCTAGGTATTAGATATAATTCAAATTCAGGTCACATTTGGGAGCCTTTTATACGGTACAAGCTTCTTTATAAGATTTAAAAGAATATTTATAGAATTAGTATATACTTAGGGAGAGCTGTTTGCAGCTTTTCAATGGTGAAGATGATTTTCGAGAGTGGCCCAGCACAGAGTTTGGGCTGGGCCACATTCCTGAGAGCCCAGCACGTACTTTGGACTGGGCTGCATTCTTTTGGGCCGGCTTTAGCTACAGTTAGTGTAAGGTCTTTTTTCTACCTGTTATAGAAATTGAATTTATTTTATTCATAGAAGGTATTGTAGAATAGGTCATGCTACGAATCATGTTAGTTCATACATAGTCAATCATAATATTTTTAGGTTTAATAAGAATATAGTTAACTTTAAGAATTTTCATCGTCTCCACTTTCTACTATCGAAGTTTTTGCCTTAGTACATTTACAATTTACATTTAGGTTTTAGAAGCTTTGCTGCTGCTAATCAACTTTATATATTAGAATTAAGAATTGGAAAACTTTCATAGAAATTAGGATAGACATATAAGACTTTGGAATAGCCATTTTGTTAAGAGATTGTAGTCTATTGTTCCAAAAGGTGGCCCACCGTGGACCTTGGACTGGGCCACATCCTGTAGGGCCCAGTGTGATCTTTGGACTGGGCCACATTCTTTAGGAAATTGGCTTAAGCTATAATTAAGAGCTTCTGTAGCATTGTATAAGTGGTAGAGTTTAATTTAGTCGTCATGGGTATTGAGTGAGCTTTAGAAGTTATTGACTATCAGAACATCATTAGACTAGTAAGGATTGTTACACTGCTTTTGAAGAACATTAACTAGCAAAGGGAACAATGAGACAATCTTGGGGTTTGTTTCTCCTCACACCTAAGCATCTGGTGGGTGGGGGATGCCCCCCCCCCGCACCTGGCTTTGTGTTCACGTGAAAGACTTGTGAGACTGCCTGTGTAAAATTTGGGGATAAATACCTGCTGTAACTTTCAATAAACGGCTTCTGCTCATTTCACTGAACAGTTGTCCACTTTCTTTCTTTCTCTTTCTTCCTCTTTATATCTATCATTCCATCTTTCTTTCTTTTAATATCTATCCCTACAGATTCGCCGACGCCACCACATCTTCCAAGGGACTCCCCAAAACTTGCAGGGGCTGGCCCCCCGCAGGTAGGATCAAATCAGGCAGATTCAGGGCATGGTGGAGGCGTAAGCCGAGGCCAGGTATAAGAGGAGTTTGCACGAGTAAACAGAGCCCTGGGAAAGGTAGGCTTTTGCAGATCACAATTAGTAGTCTGGTGATTTATAAATGAAATGGGAGAAACCAGTGAAGAATTTTAAGTATGGAATGACAATCTAATTTTTTAACAGTCTTTTTGAGATAGTGTTTACATACCACAAAATTCATCCATTTGAAGTGTGCAATTAATGGTTTTCAGTATATTTACAGAGTTGTACAACCACCATGATCTAATTTTAGAACATGATTTGTTTTTAAAAAGATCATTCTGGCTCTTGTGTGAGAATGGATTATTAAGGGGCAAAGGTAGAAAGGACAAGACCAGTTAGAAGGCTTGTTGATATTCAGATGAGAGTTCCCCCCCCCCCTTTTTTTTAAAGAAATGGGGTCTTGCTATGTTGCCCGGGCTGGTGTTGAATTCCTGGGCTCAAGCCATCCTCCTGCCTCAAGCTCCCAAAGTGTTAGGATTACAGATGTGAGCTACTGCACCCAGCCAGATGAGAGTTTTCAATGTGACCAGAACAAAGTATACATCCCTTCACTCCTTCCTTGTGCCATTTCCCAACCACCTATTGAGCCTTTGGGATGTACCTTGCCATGTGAGAGTGCCAAATAAAAGACAGGATCCCTTGCCCTGTAGGGGCATGCAGCTGGATGACTGTGCATGTCAAACGTACCTCCTCCAGCGTCACTGGGTAAAACATTCGATTTGAGGAATAGAAACTCAATGCATCAACATCAGCATATAGAGATTTTTCTCACCCACCTATTCCCACAGTGAAAAAGCCCTCTGATTCCAGCCAACACTCCTGCCCAGAAGCTGGGTCCAGGACAAAGCGTCCACCTTGGGCATGGCCTGGGACAGTGTGGGGTGGAGCAGAGGTCTGCACACTTCAGAGGACAAATCAAAGGCCCCTTTTCTTCTCTGTGCTCCAGAATGTTGCAGCGAGAACATCCCCTTTTAGCTATTTCATACATGGGCAGCCAAGGAAGGCAGCTGTTTACAAAGCATCTTGCCTTCGTGGGCTGTTGCTGTTATAATGCAGCTTCTTTCTCAGTGTCTGACGAGGGCTATAGTGTGTGCCCTCAGTCTGTGCCTGCATTCTGCTACCAGAGGTTTCCTCCAACTCCCAGTCACCAAGCCTCTCCCTCCAGCATTCCCGTGGCTTATTTCACGCGGACTGATTCAAAGGTGCTGTATTACAGTCAGATATTTACGTATGTGTGTGTATATACACATATATATATATAACATCTTTATTTATAGATATGCACACACATATATATAAAGATTTTATATATATACACACATACCTATATTGTATACATATATGTGTGTATGTATGTAAAAATATGTATATATATTTTAAGAGAGGGCCTTGCTCTGTTGCTCAGGCTAGAGTCCAGTAGTATAGTCATAGCTCACTATAACCTTGAACTCCTGAGCTCAAGAGAGCCTCCCTCCTCAGCCTCCTGAGTAGTTGGGAGTATAGGTACGTACCACTACACCCAGCTAATTTTTAATGTTTCTTGTAGTGACAGAGTGTCGCTATATTTCCCAAGGCTGGTCTTGAACTCCTGGCCTCAAGTGATCCTCCAGTCCCAGCCTTCCAAAGTGCTGGGATTACAGGCGTGCGCCACCTCACCTGACCATAATCAGATGTTTCAGGATATGCACTGTTGTAAAGATTTTGAAATTTTAGTCAAAGCAAAGCAAAAACAAAAAATAAGCCTAAACTTCCACGGAGGGGATAATATGAAGGAGTGTTTAGGCACAATTGCTCAAGTTTAAGAAGACTTCCTTTTTTTTGAAGTATGTGGACTGTAAATATTCTTCATTTTTCCCTAATTGGATCTTTGCTCAAAGAAAAATTTGCATCGTTTTGGTGGATTTGGGTGGATCTATTCAGTTGACATTTGGTGGATTTGAGTGGATCTATTCAGTTTACAGAGTTTGTAGGAGCAAAAAAGGTGTTAATTTTTTTTATAACCCACTTCAAGGTCCATAGCCAACACTTTATTTTATTATTATTATTATTTTTTGAGTTGGAATCTCACTCTGTCACCTAGACTGGAGTGCAGTGGCCGCTCCCAGCCACCGCAGCCTCGACTTGCTGGGCTCCGGCGATCCTTCCGCCTCAGCCTTCCGAGGCCGGAATTACAGGCATGCGCTACCACACCCGACTGATTTTTTGATTTATTGTAGAGATGAGGTCTTGCTGCCCAGGCGGGTCTCGAACCCGCGGGCTCAGGCAATCCGCTCACCTCAGCCTCCCAAAGGCGCGGGATTACAGGCTGAGCCACCGAGCCCGGCCAACACTTATTTTTTAAAAAATTATTTAAACAAGCTTTATTTTGTAGAGATATGTCTCACCATGTTGCCTAGACTGCTCTCAAACTCCTGGCCTCAAATGATTTTCCCGCCTTGGCTTCCCAAAGTACTCAGATTACAGGCATGAGCCATCATGCCCAGTCACTGACAATACTTCTATAACAAATAAAGTTTAGCAAGGAAAAAGCATAACACATTTAACAAAGTTTTATGTCATATGAGCGTCTTCAGAAATGAAGACCTCAAGGTCCAGGGAAATCTGTGCATTTTTATGCTTAGGTTCAATGAAGAATGGACAGCCAATTTCAGAAATGTAATGGGACAAAAAGGAATGATCTAATGAGAATAAATTGGGGGAACTTAGCAAGGCCTGTTCAGATTCTTTTTGGTCTCTTTGTGTAGGATCTCTTTCCCCTGAATCCCTGGATCCCTCTGGAATGACAGTCCTATGGCCTACGTGCAGGGAGGAGGTCAGAGAGTGACCTCTCTAGGTTTTATGACTGGCTTTAGGGGAGAGGAGTTCTAGCTTCTATGACACGCCCTGGGAAAGAGGAATTCGCATTTCCACAACCTGCTTGAGAGGAGAAATGAGGGAAGGAGAAAGGAGTGCAGGGAAGGTCAGAGGGCGTTTCTTGTTTCTGAGGCTCCCCCCATCTTTTTCAGTTCAAAGTATTCAGCATTCCAACATGCCATACTTCGGGGTATCACATTCTGAGCCCCAACAATCTATTGTTATATGTGATTATGTTTGCTTTAAGGGCCATTTCTATTTGTTTAAGACATACAAATAATTTTTTTTTTTTTTTTGAGTTGGAGTCTCATTCTGTCGCCCAGACTGGAGTGCAGTGGCCGCTCCCGGCCACCGCAGCCTCGCCTGCTGGGCTCCAGTGATCCTTCTGCCTCAGCCTTCCAAGTAGCCAGAATTACAGGCATGCGTTACCACGCCTGGCTGGTTTTTTGATTTATTGTAGAGATGAGGTCTCGCTGCCCAGGTGGGTCTCGAACCCTGGGCTCAGGCAATCCACTCACCTCAGCCTCCCAAAGCCGCGGGATTACGGGCTGAGCCACCGAGCCCGGCTCATACAAATAATTTTTTAAAATTATATACACTCCTACCACCCAGAGGTAAAAACAATGGTTTACATGGTGGTGTTCATCCTCCCAGGCTTTTCCCTATACCTGTGTGTACTGAAAAATATACGTGTAAGAATGGATAGATATGTCTCAGTGGCTCTCTGTGCTTGAATTAATCCAAATGGTTATTGTTAGATCCAAATAGTTGAAAGCTTCTGGAAGCAGAGAACTTATTTCTATTTCTTTTGTATTCCTGCCAGGTACACAGTAAGCTTCTGGAATTGGTGGGTAAATGACAAATGTGAGTTTAATTCACAAATGAATGTATAAACAAACAAGCCATAAAATAAGTACTTACTTAATGTCATTATTTTTAACACTTGCTTCTTTAAATGTTTCCAACTGGGATGAGAGAAATGCCAGAATATAATATGTATTTATTTCATTTATTTCCCTTATCTTTTCGCATGCTGCTTATTGATTTTTCCACCTTTTATATTGAAATAAGGAAAATGTTTTTATGATAGCTTATTAAGAGAATAGATTTGTAAATTCTGGTTACTGGTGTGATGTTGCGTGGGTGAACCGCTGTGGTTTTATGTCTCCGTGATGTATGAGAGATATCTTCATCCATCTCTTTAATACATTTTGCCTTTAGTGTAATAGTCAATTGATTCGTGTAGTTTACAAATGCTTTCACAAGAGAATAACAGAAGTGCACAGCACCATATCTAAATGCTGTAATTATTTCTCATAAACGGATATTCTCAGGGAATTCTGGGAGCTTAAGATGAGATGATTCCCCATTCTGATTAATAGAACACTGGTAGGTGTGATGCTAATACCACCAAGCAGGATATCAGCTAAAAGAAAGTGCTACAACTTGCCTGTTGCCATCCAGTTCACTGAGTAACTAAGTATCCGCACATCCAACACCACACATCTTCAGGGAGGTCCTTCCAGGGCCACTGAAACTTCTCTGGCTTTGTAGAAGCTTGTCAGTTTAATGAGGTCCCACTTGTCTGTCTTATCTCTTATGGCCTGGGCACTTCGGGTTTTGGTCAGGAAACGGTTGCCAGTTCCAAATTCCATAAGAGTATTTCCTGCATTTTCTAGGTTCTTACAGTTTGAGGTTTTACATTTAGGTCTTTGATCCATTTAGAGTTAATTTTTGTGTATAAAAAAGAGATACCTGCACACGTATGTTTGTTGCAGCTCTATTCACAATAGCAAAAACATGGAACCAACCGTGTTGCCCATCCAACTCAAAAAAACAAAACAAAAAAACAACAAGAAAAAAATGTGGTACATATACACAATGGAATATTATGCAGCCATAAAGGACAAATATATGAACTTTGCAGCAAATTGGATGGATTTGGAGTTGATCATACTCAGTGATTTATCACAGAAACAAAGAACTGAGTTCCATATGTTCTCACTCATAAGGTGACCTTGAACAATTATAACGCTGTGGGAAGACAATTGGCAGTAGTGGAAAACTGTCAGGGGAAGGGGGGGTGGGACTGGCATTTGGGGGAAGCTGCTAGGGGAGGGAGGGGTATGCCTCATCAACAAGGGTACCTGCATGATCAGTGTTTGTATACCTAGCCCTGATTTATACCCCACATCTTTATAATAAGTAAATTAATTAATTAAAAAAAAAGAAACTTAGCCGGGCTCGGTGGCTCAGCCTGTAATCCCGCGCCTTTGGGAGGCTGAGGTGAGTGGATTGCCTGAGCCCGCAGGTTCGAGACCCACCTGGGCAGAGAGACCTCATCTCTACAATAAATCAAAAAATTAGCTGGGCGTGGTAGCGCGCGCCTGTAATTCCGGCTACTCAGAAGGCTGAGGTGGAAGGATCGCCGGAGCCCAGCAGGTTGAGGCTGCGGTGGCCAGGAGCGGCCACTGCACTCCAGTCTGGGTGACAGAGTGAGACTCCAACTCAAAAACAAAACAAAGCAAAGCAAAACAAAACTTCTCAAATAGTGCCCAAGACAGATTCATATACTGTTGCTCTACCAGGAAGCTTAGTATACATAAAACAAGAGTGTGATCTGCTAGGTGGTCCAGATCAGGGAAGATCCTTCGGCTTGAGTGATTACGGATGTTCAGCTGAGACATGATTTAGGGTCAGTCTTGGACCTAAAACAATCTTGAAAGTACTGTGTGGGAGCAGGAGGTCAGGTCTGCTGAACATAAGTTTTAGGTTTAACAGACCTGGGGTGGATTTTCAGTCCCACGACATCTGTGGGATGTAGTGTTAGAACTTAACCTCTCTGCATTCACTTTCCGTTGCTGCATAAAAAATTACACACATTTAGTGGCTTAAAACCACATGTTTATTATCACACAGTTTCCATGGTCAGGACCTCATCTATGCTGGATTCCCTATTCAGGGTCTCACAAGGCTGCAGTCAAGGTATTGGCCAGGCTGGTTTCCATCTGGAAGCTTGACTAGGGAAGAATCTGCTTTCATCCTCATGCGGGTTATTGGCAGACTTCGTTTCTTGCGGTTATATGACTGAATGTATGTCCGAAGACTTCCCGCTTTTTGTTGGTTGCCAGTCACCTTGAGGCTCTAGGGTTTCCCACGGTCCCTCACACTTCTCTCATATGACTGCTTACCTACCTCTGGGACAGACTCTCACTCCTGCCAAAATGGAGTTGTATACAGTGAAGTAATCATGGGAGTGACATCTCATCACATTGGCTGTATTCTGTTAAAGGCAAGTGACAGGTCTCATCTACACTCATGAATATTAGGAGGAGAACCATTGAGGGTTACCATATGGTCTATCTGCCACAATCCCTGAATTAATCTTATAAAGTTGGTATACAAATACCTACTTCACAGGGAGGCGATGTGGATTCAAAATGAAATAATATACCTATATTGTGTTTGCATAGTGCATAGCACATAGTAAGTATTCAATATACGTCCTCCGATGATGATGATATAATCATTGGGGATAACCAATGGATATCCTGATAAATACCTACAATCTTCTTCTTCTTCTTCTTCTTTTTGAGTTGGATTCTCACTCTTGTCACCCAGGCTGGAGTGCAGTGGCACGCTCATGGCCACCACAGCCTTGGCCTGCTGGGCTTAGGTGATCCTTCTGCCTCAGCCTTCCAAGTAGCTGGAACTACAGATGCATGCCACCACGCCTGGATAGTTTTTGTGATTTGTTACAGAGTCAAGGTTTCACCAAGTTGACCAGGCTAGTCTCAAACCCCCAGGCTCAGGTAATCCTCTCTTCTCAGCCTCCCAAAGTACTGGGCTTACAGGCTGAGCCACTGCCCCTGGACTACAATCTTCATAAGTCAGGGTGCCCTTGTAAGAACTCATTAGAATATGAAGAATAATGATCAACCCCATTATCTATGTGACATGGGAAAGAGGGTGATGGAATTGATTATCTAATGCAGGACATAATTCAAGAAAATATCTAGCTCAACTTTGAAATAAATTAAAATGCTTTTCTTTCCAAGGTTCATTTTGCTCAAGTATATAATTCCACACTAAGAGGTACACTAATTACTCTAATTTACTTAACTCTTTCCCGAATGGTGGACACTTAGTTTGCATCTAGTTTTTACTATTACCGACAATGCAGCAGTGAGCATCCTTCTACATATATTCTTATGCAATTTTGTGTTTCTGTAGGAATGAATTGTTCGACCATTTATTGAATACTCATTATATAGCAGATATTGTTTTAAGTGCCAAGTGATTAAGACACATATGGCCCTTTCCTTCATGGAGCTTACAGCCCATTAAATACCAAAAAGTATTAATAATTCCAAGTATGGGGTGTGCTTTATAGGAGGACCTAACATAGTAGGGAGGAAGAGAAACTGAGGTCAGATCGAAGGACAGGAAGATGAGCAATATCTGGGGGTCAAATGAGAAGAGTTAAGCCATATCTAGAAAAGGGACAGAAATCTTATGATCTGGGGAATCAAAACTTTGACTTCAAACTTTGACATCATTGAAGACAAGTTTTTAGAATCCTGGAAGTACTCTTTAAAAACCCGCAATTCAAATCTCAGACTGTTAACTCAAAGATGTGCTTCTATTAGAAAATTTATTTTAAGAGCCCTCTTTTTGAGAAGCAGAAATTTAATTTTGGTTAATTTTCAGTTCCTGTCCTTTCCACAATGTTGGCTCGAAGCTCTGGGGCCTTACATCATGCCAAGACATTGGGGGTGTGGATTGAGATGAAGGGATATCTTGTTTTCAGTTGTCACTTAGTCATGCTGGTATCTGCTGAAACATCCAAAATCTGTTCTGGCTCTTGGCCACTGATCGACATAGGTCACTGCTGCATCATCCTTTGCTAAGTCAGGTCATTGAATGTTCTTGCTATGTCTGTTCTTGGGCTTCATAAACAGAATTCCTGTTTCCCTCAACTCTCGGACATTCGGTAGAGCCAAAACCGCTCTCAGCAGCATTAGGTCACCTTTCTGTCTCAACTCCATGCTGGGCCAAAGGGAGACTCTAGGGGATGTCTAGGTTCTCTGTGCCTAGGCACATCCTGCAGCCATTTCTTCTCTGAGGTCTTGGCATCTCTCTTGGGCACCAACTGGAAAATGAGACACAGGTTTGCTTTGTTCTATAATTCCACAAGCCTCCCAGGGGTTCTCCCACATTCCTCTCCTGATCTTACTTTTTCCTCAAACACTCCCTCTTCCTCAGTTCTGGAAGAAATTAATATAATTGGTGTGGAAGGAATAGGAAGCTTTGATCAAACTACTCATCACACATGCTCTTACATTTTTTGCCTTGTTTCTGAGATTTAAAATCTGAGATGGAGCAGGGATCCCTCTAAGGAGCCTGCCAGGCCCCCCATCCAAGCACGGACATGAAGGCAAATCTTGAGTCACTTTATGGGAAATTCCAGGTACCTAGTTACTCTGGAGAAGCAAATGAACAACCTGATAAGCAAAACGGCAATAATAGCTTAAAATAATAACCACTCAAATAAGTTAGAGACACAAGATGTTTGGTTGCTATAGAAACGAAAGATAACATCTTGACATATATCCTTGAGCTGTTTTTTTCAGAAACCTGAACCTGTACCAGATGGAAATGCTGAACAGACCATTGTCACGTAGACCTCAGATAAGGGGGAACTGAAGACTGAACTCTGACCACCTTTCTTTGTTCTAAATTTCTTCCTGAGGAACCTAGAGACAGTCAAAACCACAAACCAAACCCGAACATTCCTTTCTTCTGACCCCAAGTTTTTAGACAAAGTTTTGCTTCCTTAACCAATTGCAAATCCAAGAATCTCTGAATCCGCTTATGACCCATAAGCCCCTGCTTCAAGATACCCCGCCATTTTGGGCCAAACCAATGTATAACTTTCACATATTGATTAACAATTTTGCCTGTAATTTCTGCTTTCCTGAAATGTACCCCTGCCTTTAAAAGTCCTTGCTTGTAAGTCACTGAGGAGTTCATGTCTGAAGTGAAATCTGCCCAATTCTCCTTGTTTGGTGCCCTGCAATAAATGCTTCACTTTCTCTCAATGTTAATGTTTGGCTTTTCTGTGCAGTGAGAGTGAATGCAAGTTCAGTTTGGTAGCAAATCTAATTGCCAATTACTTTTTTCTGAGTTACTTATTCCTTTAAGCAATGAATGACTATATGGGGGTAGGGATGCAGAGAAAGACTAAGTGGTACAAAAAAAAATACAGAAAAAATCTTTTAAAAATATTTTAAAATTATTTACCAACCATAAATAGCACTTTGCGTTTATGAGTGATGAGGTTCAGGACACACCACCCCAAAATATGGCTGTGTCAGACTAGAATATGTCATCTCAAAATATGCTTCTTTGGTGTAAGAATTATTTTGAGCTAACTATCTTAAGAAATAGCAGACATGGGAGAAGCTCTGAAAACAAGAGTAAAAGTTACCCTTTTGTAAGAAAAAATTTACATTTATACAGAAAATTTCTAATTGTAAGGGTGTCTTTCTCTTTGCACCAGGAAAAGAAGGATGATTTCACGTCACTAGAAATGCTTTTCGATGGAAAGGTACTGACTTAAAGCTGCACAAAAAAGCTAGCCCTTGTTTTGTATGCTTTTCCTGGCCTCCTTCCCAAAACTAGACATTCCTCACACCCTTATTTCTTTGTTTCAGCAGATGGGATTTAAGCCACCTCTTAGAGATTTACTCTTGAGAATTACTCATTTTTCCTGAGTATCTCCCATGTATGCATGGAGCATACATGTTAATTAACTTCTTTTTGTTTTTCTGTTGTTAATCTGTCTTTTGTTACAGGAGTTTTAGTTGTACCAACTAAAAATCCATAAAGGGTAGAGGAAAAAGTACCCCCCAATATCAGATATTCAATAAATATGTATATGTTTTAGTTTGTTAAAGAATAAAACAATTTTAGATGGGGCTTTCTTGATGTTCCTAAAGCAGGCTGTTAAGAGCTTTTTTCTATGGGAAAGCATGATTTAAGAGTGGCAATCTCTGATAAAGAAAAGTTTGCTTTGCAGAACTTTGCTTTATTCTCACTTTCTTTGGATACATCCTGAACCTTAAGATGAAAATTATGTAAATTAAAAATTTACACATAGGTACATGAATATTTATAGCATCCTTATTCATAATAGTAGAAAAGTAGAAATGACCTAAATATCCATCAACTGATAGGTGAATAAATAAAATGTGTCATATCAATGCAATCAAATATTTTTCAGCATAAAAAGAAGGAAGGCTGGGCACAGTGGCTCATGTCTGTAATCCCAGCACTTTGGGAGGACAAGGTGGGAAGATTGCTTGAGCCTGGGAGGTCGAGATCAGCCTAGGCAACATAGCAAAACCTCATCTCTTCAAAAAAATTAGCCAGTGTGGCACACACCTATAGTCCCAGCTACTTAGGAGACAGGCAGAAGGATTGAGGCTGTGGTGAGCCACAATCATGCCTCTGCACTCCAGTCTGGGTAACAAAGTGAGATCTTGACTCAAAAAAAAAAAAAAGGGACAAAGTACTGACACATACTACACTATACAACAAGCTATGAACCTCGACAATGTTATGCTACTGAAAGAAGGAAATCTCAAAGGACCACATATTACATAATTCCAATTATATGAAATATCCAGAAGAGACAAACCCTCAGAGACAGTAGATTAGTGGTTACCTAGGATATAGAGAAGGGGAGAGAAATGCTGGAGCTGAGGGTTGATGGCTAAGAGGTGCTGGACTTCCTTTTAAGGTACTTAAAATATTATTAAATTCATTGTGGTAATGGAGGTACAACTCTGTGAATATGTTAAAAGCCATTGAATTATACACTTTAAAAGGGTCAATTGTATATGATGTAAATTATACCTCATTATAGCAGCTAGGAAAAATTATATACCTTCATGTTCAATTTGCAATAGCTAATAATGGCTTCAGTTTGTAGAGTAGAAGAGTGAAGTTAAATGTGAGGATCTGTATATTCTGAGTAACTATTTCATTATTTAAAGGTGGAACTTTTCCCTTTTTGTGGCTCTTGGGTTGAATGTAACACAAGGGAGAGAACACTTTCTCTCTACCCTCCTAAGTTTCAATGATTGAGTCTAGGAAATAAACTGATAGTAGACAGATTAGCAGGGGATCTTAATTATGTGCATATACATGGGAGTCCCACAAAATATGAGACTCAAAAGAAAGGCTTGATGATGAAAGATGATCTATGTAGCATTCTGAGTCACAGAAAGGAATAGGGGCTTGGGGCTCTTGGTGAGCAGGTGACATAGGTTATGGGTGTGTGAGGGGAAGGAATGCATGGTGAACAAGGGTTGTCTGGTTAGGCAGACACAAAGTCTCCTGCTAATGAAAGTTGTCTCAGAGCAGTCATCCAAAGAATAAGTGGTAGTTTGTGACAAAGACTGTCTGGGCACGGGGCAGACCTTCAGTCTCTTCTCCTGTGATATAGCTAACTTTTCCTCATTGATGAGATTCATGACCATTGAGTTCCTTTTTGGAGGATCTATCTTTAGTCAGATAAGGAACGTTAGAGAGAACCCCCCATTCCCCCCACCGTGGTTCAGAGGAGAATGAAGAGTGAGAGACAGGAGGGAAGAAGGTCAGAGAGGCCTTAGTTCTCTGGTTTAAACTGTTCAGCATGCATGCTTTGGGGTGCTGTTTTCTGGGCCCCAACCATAAACTCACACATTTGCTTATTTCTATATACTTGCCTTTTGAGAGTCTGTGGTCATTCTTTTTCTGATCTAATGAAGTTTCAAAATGTACAGAACTGAAGTGACTTAGACCTAAATTTTACGATTGATGTGTGTAAAAAATATGCAGTAAAATCATCTGAAGGTGAACAGTGTATTTTTTTTAATGATAGAACATTTGAAGTTTTTATATAATGATCCAGTTTAACATGTTTGATTTTTTTCTCCCTATGTTGCCTTCTTCACTTATGTTTTTCTGGTATTATGGAAAGAGCTGATGGCCTGTGTACAAGTTGGGGGATTGTTTTCTGCTCATCAGAGTCAGTCATAATAAAACTCAGTGGGTGGATCAGTCAAGTATGTTATGAATTCTGACCTCGTCCATACGATAATATTTTTGCATGATTAAATCTGTACCATTTGTTCCAAAACATTACCTTGCAGAGAAGGCTGACCTGGGCCTGGACAGCCATCCTGAGCTAGGTCCTTCTGGTTTGTGGACAAGGATCTGGAACAAGAAGAGGTGGTATAAGGAGACACAGATTGGATCAAGCACAAATGATCACTGCAGAGATGAACACAGGAAATAGGAGCTAATCATGCCTATGACAGCAGCACATAGGAGCTAAGGAGCTCATGGATGCATTTGTAAACTGTACAGACACTATCAGAAAGTCATTTTCTCTGAAGGATGTAAAGTGGCCGCCTGTCCCTCACAGTATATGTATGATATAAAAGAAAATCTTTAGATAAGTGACATTTTTTTTTGAGCCAGAGTCTCACTCTGTCCCCCAAGCTGGAGTGCAGTGGCATGCTCATGGCTACTGCAGCCTCAACCTGTTGGGCTCAGGTGATCCTTCCACCTCAGCCTTCCAAGTAGCTGGAACCACAGGTGTGTGCCTCCATACCTGGGTAATTTTTTGATTTATTGTAGAGACGAGGTCTCGCCAAGTTTCCCAGGCTAGTCTTGAACCCCTGGGCTCAGGCAATCCTCTTGCCTCTGTCTCCCAAAGTGCTGGGATTACAGGTGTGAACCACCATGTCAGGCTAATAAGTGACATTTAACAGAGTTTAATTGAGCAAAGAATGCCTTAGCTATTGGGCAGCTATCAGAATCTGCAGAGATTCAGAGAATTCCACTCCACTATGAGGGCGGGCAGTATTTACTGACAGAAAGTGGAAGTGAGACCCAGAGATAGCTTGACTGGTTACAGCTCAGGTGTTCATCTTGTTTGGACATGGTCTTATCTGTTGGTAGCCTGTGACTGACTGAAGCTTGACTGCTGTGATTGACTGAGACTCAGCTGTTTGCTACACAAATATGCTCCTAAATTAGGTTTCAGTTAGTTCATGTTAAGTAAGGTTGCAGCTTATTACCCAGGGACTCAAGGTTCAGAGGAAGCCTCGGGTCAAGTTTAGTTTAATTTAACAATGCAGATACCAGTTTTAGACTCATGGCTGATTGGAAAATATTTTCACTGTCTGGACATTTTGGGCAGGGTGAACTTTCCTCCTTAAAGCCCCAAAATAGCCCCCTTACCTTACCTCCACTTACAACTTCAAGAAGTTATCTTTTTATTTTTAAATATATGCTCAAAAAGTGCAGAGGAGCCGAGAGAAGGATTTTTTTTTTTTAGTCAGGTTCTCACTCTGTCGCCCAGGCTGGAGTGCAGTGGCACAATCATGCCTCATTGTAGCCTTGATCTCCTCGGCTCAGGTGATCCTTCCGCTTCAATCTCCAAGCAGCTGGGACAACCAGCGTGGGCCACCATGCTCAGTTAGTTAAAAAAATTTTTTGTGGAGACAAAACCTCACTATGTTGCCCAGGCTAGTCTTAAACTTAAGGGATCAAGCAATCCTCTTACCTCAGCCTCCTAAAATACTGGGATTATAGGCATGAGTCACTATACCTGGTTTCAAGAGAATTTTTTTCTTAAACCAAGATACAACAATTGTTAATACTTTGGTATGTATTAGTGTTATCTAACAGAAGTAGGTAAATGAGAAATACCAGACATATATAATTTAAAAGCCTCTTACACCCACATTAAAAAAGGTTAAAAGAAATAGGTGATGCCTGTAGTTCCAGCTACCTGGAAAGCTGAAGCCGAAGGATCACCTGAGCCCACCAGGTGGAGGCTGCAGTGGCCGTGAGCATGCTACAACACTCCAGCCTGGGTGACAGAGTGAGACTCTAACTCAACAACAACAGCAAAAAGAAATAGGTGAAATTAATTTTAATAATACTTGTACCTTAATATATACAAAATATTATTTCAACATATAGTCAACTTAAAAATGAGTAATGGGACATTTTACATTCTTTCATACTATCTTGAACATCCAAATATATTTTACATGAACTGCATGTCTTACCACATTTCCAGTGGTTGAGAGTCTCAAGTGTCTGAGGCCTATTATATGATCAGCACAGATGAGTGTGTGTTGTGAACATTTACCCCAAATTTGGTTTGGATGTTACACCAAACGAGGGCACACTCAGGCTCTCTTAGCTGCTTGCCCAGGTGTGGGAGAGGGGGAAGAGGGGATGGTGAGGTTCAAAAGCTGCCAGCGGTCCCACATCAAAAGAAAAGGAGTCCAATATGTATATGTATATAATTGAAGTAATAGCTTACTGTTTTGGCCAGGTACAGTGGCTCATGCCTATAATCCCAGCACTTTGGGAGGCTGAGGCAGGAGGATCATTTGAGACTAGGAGTTCGAGACCAGCCTGATGGGCAACATAAAGAGACCTCATCTCTACAAAAACCCAACAAACAAACAAAGCCGGGTGTGGTAGGGTGTGCCTATAGTCCCAGACACTTGGAAGGCTCAGGCGGGAGGATCACCTGAGCCCAGAAAGTTGAGGTTGTGGTGAGCCGTGATCATGCCACTGCATTCCAGCCTGGGTGACAGAGCAAGATCGCTGACTCAAAACAAACAAGCAAATAAAATCTATCTATATCTAAAATATGTTTAATGTCCTCTAGTTGAGGAAATATATTCAAAATTACATGTTAACAGAATTGGCTGGCGGTGGAGAGGTCAAGTGAATGGCACTGAAAGCTTGAGACTTTGCAGAAGTCTGTATACGTGTGCAAAGCAGGCCAGTTGGTAACAGACACATACCAACCCCTCCCACTAGCAAATTCAGCCCAGTCATTGCCCCTAAAACAGAGCCTTGCATTTGCAGTTCCTTCTCCTGAAATGTGCCCTTCCTGCCCCGCAAAACCACAGAGCTTCTACGTCACTTCTTTTAGCTCTGGGTTCAAATCTTCTCTCCTCTACCTCGTCTGAGTTTCACGCCAGCTTAATAGCGGTTTGCTGCCCCTGTTATTCTCCATCCCCTTACTCGGCTTCATGCTTCTGCAAAGCAGCTGCCACGTCTCAGATCCACTAATTTTTTTTTGAGTTGGAGTCTCACTCTGTCACCCAGGCTGGAGTGCAGTGGCACATTCACAGCCATTGCAGCCTTGACCTGCTGAGCTCAGGCGATCCTTCTCCTCAGTCTTCCAAGTAGCTGGAACCGCAGGCATGTACCACCATGACTGGCTGATTTTTTTTTTATTTATTGTAGAGACAAGGTCTTGCCATGTTGCTCAGGCTGGTCTCGAATCCCTGAGCTCAGGTAATCCTCTCGCCTCTGCCTCCCAAAGTGTTGGGTTTACAAGTGTGAGCCACCACGCCTGGCTAGCTATTTTGTTTTTTGTCTATCTCCCCTGCTGAAACCAAAAACTGGAGAGGGTAAGAGTTTGGGTCTGTTTTGTTCTCTGCTTGACCCCAGAGCAAATGATTGCTGAATGAATGCCTGAAAGGTAAGGAGAGGGAAATGGGGAGGGTGGCTGAAAAAGATTAGTGAGAAGGTCCCACCATTAGTGCCAACAGTGTTTTTATAAAACACAGGTTATGATTTTTCTTTTTTAAGAAAAACGGTTTTGTTTTCAAGAGCCAAGAATAACATTAGGCTGACTAAGAATTTCTGGAATGCTTTGGGATTTGTTTTTAATGAATAGATAGAAATTGTATCTATTTAGCATTAATTTTTATGGGTAAACGAGTACATCTAAATTGCATAAAACCAGTTCTCTTGAATAATTTAAACATCCTCTTCACCCTGCAAAGCATTTAGCATACTCATCTCTGAAAGAGTCTATTAATTCTAACATGATATGGCTTAAATGTAAAATAAAGGAAACTTTTTTCTTTATGCAGGCACGTAAGTGGAAAACCTTAGAACTGGGCAGACCCAAGGGTCAGATACCAAGGATCCTGGGCAACCTGATGGTCTCTGGGAAAGTCAACAGTAAGGGATATTTTGACTGGGCACAGTGGCTCTCATTTGTAATCTTAGCACTTTGAGAGGCTGAGGTGAGAGGATTGTTTGAAGCCAGGAGTTTGAGACCAGCCTGGGCAACATGGTGAGACCCCTGTCTAAAAAATGTTTCAAAAATTAACTGGGCATGATAAAGCATGCATATAATCCCAGCTACTTGGAAGCCTAGGATTGTTTGAATCCAGGAGCTTGAGGCTGCAGTAAGCCCTGTGATCACGGCACTGCACTCCTGCCTGACTGACAGAGTAAGACCTTGTCTTAAAAAAAAAAAAAAGTTAGGAGCGTTTTACTAGAAAGAATATGGGAAGAATAAATAATTTTTCCTAGCAGTAGAATTCAAACTAATAAATGTAGAAAGAATGGATGGAAATAGAAAAATCAACATTAGGCAAAATTATCATTGCAAGTATCATCTATGTATGACAAAATTTGTGGATAAAAGTATGATGAGAAAAAAAGGAGTAATATTGTCTCAAAGTCACTATGCATAAGATATTTATGTATATGTATATATATTAAATTGGAGTCTCTGTCGCCCAGGCTGAAGTGCAGTGGCACTATCACAGTTTACAGCTGTTTTGACCTCCTGACCTACTGGGCTCAAGCAATCCTCCAGCCTCAGCCTCCCTAGTAGCTGGAATTACAAGTGTGCACCATTATGTCCAGCTAATTGTTTTGCCTATCTTGCCTAGGCTGGTATTGAACCCCTAGACTCAAGAGATTCTCTGGCCTACGTTTCCAAAGTGCTGGGGTTATAGGCATGAGCCACTGTATCCAGTCAAGATATATTAATTCCAAAGGGAAAAATAATAGTATAGGGGAGAACTCAGACACAACCTGAACCAAGTGATAAAATTAATATCACCAGGACCGAGACACATTGCTGTCATGCCCTCTTGGTGAGATTCCCTGAGCAAGCCACACATTGATCACTGTTCTCCACAAGTGTCAAGGTGTGAGCCCAGAAGCTTATGGCTATAGTGAGCTATGATGCCGCTGCACTCTAGCCTGGGTGAGAGTGAGACCCTGTCTCAAGAAAGAAAAAAAAAAAAGCGTCAAGATAATGATTAAGAACAACCAAGGAAGCTGGGCATGGTGGCTCATGCCTGTAATCCCACCACTTTGAGAGGCAGAGGTGAGAGGATTGCCTGAGCTCAGGGGTTTAAGACCAGCCTGGGCAACCTGGCAAGACCTCATCTCTACAACAAATAAGACAATTAACTGGGCATGGTGGTGTGTACCTGTGGTTCCAGTTACTTGGAAAGCTGAGTTAGAAGGATTGTCTGAATCCAGCAGGTTGAGGCTACGGTGGCCATGAACGTAGCATGCCACTGCACTCTAGCCTGGGTGACCGAGTGAGACTCCAACTCAAAAAAAAAAAAAAGAAAGAAAATAGAAAGACCAAGGAACTAAGATTTGAGGTGACTATAAGGACATGAACCTAATGTAGTGTTACATCCTGGACTACGTCCTGGACCAGAAAAAGGACATTGGTGAGAGAAGTGGCAAAATTTGAATAGGTTTATGTATTAGGTAACAGTATTATATCAATGTTAATTTCCTGGTTTAGAAAATTATACAATGGCGAGGCTAACATCAAGGAAAACTGTGCAATAGTAACATGGGGCCTCTGTGAAATATTTTTGTCATATTTTTCGAAGTGTGAAATGAATTCAAAGTGAAAGTCAGGGCTGGATGCAGTGGCTCACACCTGGAATACCAGCACTTTGGGAGACTGAGGTGGGAGAATTCCTTGAGCCCAGGAATTTGAGACCAGCTAGGGCAACAAAAAGAGACCTCATCTCTACAAAAAAATTTTTAAAAATTTGCCAGGCATGGTGGCATGCACCTGTCGTCCCAGCTACTCAGGAGGCTGAGGTGGAAGAACTGTCTGAGTCCAGGAAGTCGAGGCTGTGGTGAGTTGTGATTGTGCCACTGCACTCCAGCCTGGGTGACAGAGTGAGAGCTCAACTCAAAAATGAAAACAAAAACAAAACAACAATAACAAACCCCCCCCCAAAACCAAAAAAAGAACCAAATGAAAGTCAGAAAGAAAGTATATTTACTTGGTAATCTAACATGAGCATAATAGTAATGTTAAAAGTAATAATACTTAATACTGATTGGATTATGTCCCCCTGAAATTCACATGTTGAAGTTCTAATAACCAGTACCTAGAAACGTGACCTTATTTGGAAATCGGGTAATTGCAGATGTAATTAGATTAAGATGAGGCTGTACTGGAGTAGAGTGTTTTCCTAATCCAATGTGACAGATATTTTTATAGAAGGGGGGAATTTAAGCCGGGCTCGGTGGCTCAGTTTGTAATCCCATGCTTTGGGAGGCTGAGGTGAGTGAATTGCCTGAGCCCGCGGGTTCGAGACCTGCCTGGGCAACTTGGCGAGAGCTCATCTCTACAATAATTAAAAAAAAAAAAATTAGCCGTGGTAGCGCAAGCCTGTAGTTCCAGCTACTTGGAAGGCTGAGGCAGAAGGATCGCCGGAGCCCAGCAGGTCAAGGCTGCGGTGGCCGGGAGCAGCCACTGCACTCCAGTCTGGGTGACAGAGTGAGACTCCAACTCAAAAAAAAAAAAAAAAAAAACAAGAAAGGGGAAATTTAAATTTCTCAGAGTTCCCTCAGCACGTGGTCAGGAGAAGCGGCATCCTATACACGCTTTGTCACCCAAGTCATTTCTTCATCCTTCCTTTCACTCCCATCTTACTTGACTTCCTCGGAAGGAAGATCCTTGAGCAGGTCATTCCGCACTCACTCCATCATAGTTCCTGAGACTCGCCTCAATCACATCATTTATATCAACAACCTCAATGAGATGCTCAAGAAGGATGAACTGAAGTAGTCCCTGTATGCCATCTTCTCCCAGTTTGGCCAGATCCTGGATGTCCTGGTATCGCAGCGCCTGAAGATGAGGGGCCAGGCTTTTGTCAATTTCAAGGAAGTCAGCAACAGCACCAATGAAGATGAGGAGCCAGGCCTTTGTCACCTCCAAGGAAGTCAGTAGCACCACCCATGCCCTGCGCTCCATGCAGGGCTTCCCTTTCTAAGATAAGCCCATGTGCATCCAGTATGTAAAGACTGACTCAGATATCATTGTCAAGATGGAAGGCACCTTTGTGGAGCAGGACTGCAAACGGGGGAAGAGGAAGTCCAAGAGCTAGGAGACCCTGGTTTTGAAGAAGTCTGTGTAGAGTGGGGCAGTCGCCCCCACAGTAGGGATCGTCCAGGGACCTGTCCCAGGCATGCCACCAATGACTCAGGCACCTGGCATCATGCACCACATGCCAGACCAGCTGCCCTACATGCCTCGTGCCTGTCAGAGCCCACCAGGGACCATGCCCTTGCAACAGCTCATGCAAGGACAGATGCCACCTGCCCAGCCTCTTTCTGAGAATCCACCAACCACATCTGACCAACCTGTCAGAGGAGACCAATGAGCACATGCTGTCCGTGCTTTTCAATCAGTTCCCTGGCTTCAAGGAGGTCTGTTTGGTCCCTGGGTGGCACAACATTGCCTTCATGGAGTTTGACAATGAGGTGCAGGCAGGGGCAGCTCGTGATGCCCTGCAGGGCTTTCAGATCACCCAGAACAACTTCCTGAAGATCTCCTTTGCCAGGAAGTAGCACCTTTTCTCCGTGCCTGTCCCTGCCTCCATTCTGGAGCCATCCTTCCCCTGCCTTGGCTCAGACCCCTGAGGATAAGTCCTCCCTTGGAGGCCTTCTCAGAGCCATGTGTGAGTGTTACCACACAGCATTGTACCTAGAGTCTGTCACCAGACATTTCAATGTTAGGCTGGAATTAAAGTGTTTTTTTGAGATTTGGTTTTTCACCAAAGAAAAAGGAGGGGGGAATTTAGACATAGATATGCAAACAGGGAGAATGCCATTCAAAGACGGAGGCAGAAACTGGGGTGAAGCGGCAGAGGACAAGGAACCCAGAGAGCCAGTGACCACCAGAGCTGGGAGAGAGGCGTGGGACAGGGTCTCAATCAGAGCCCTCAAAGGAATTCACCCTGCCGACCCCTTGATCTCGGACTTGTGGCTTCCTGAGCTGTGAGGCAATACATTTTTGTTTTTTAAGCCAGCCAGTTTGTGGTACTTTGTCCTGACAGCCCTAAGAAGTCAACATACTAGTTAATGTTTATCAAGGTCTTACAACACATGACACCCTATGTTGAGCTCTTTAATGCATTATCACATTTCATTTTCACCCCAGCCCTTTGCAGTAGGTGCTGTTATTGCTCCCAATTTAGAGGTGAGAGCACTGATGCACAGAGTGGGTAAGTAACTTGTCTCCGGCACACAGCTAGCAAATGGCAGAGTGGGTGTTCCACCATGGGTAAGACTATACAAACGTACCTTCAAAGACCGAGAAAGTTGAGATCCAAAGAAAGAGACTGACACATTCAGTTCCTTAGAAAGAAACACTTAAAAAGGGATTTACAGAAATCATGTCTGTGTCTCAAGCAGAGGTGAGACAAGATGGTGAATATCTGAGCCATTACTCCTAAACCCAGAAGGGACAACTGAAGTGTGATAACATTAAGGTTGTTTGACGGAAGGACGGGATTTATGGTAAATACCTGCCTTTCCAGGAATGGGGTTAATCAGAAGCCAACATGGCAGGTCAGCAGCCAAGATGGAGTTGCTTTTGCTTCCACAGTTAGTTAAAACCTTTATAGTCCGATACTATCATGTTACTAACCACTGCACAACTACTCCCTTCTCCCTTCTCCTGGCTTCCAATCCCAAAGATTCCTTATGGAATATAAAATGATTGCTTTTGAGCATACCTCAAAATAGTAAGCACCATCTACAATAAAACGACAGCCAGCATATTGCTAAATGGACTGAAACTGGAAGCATTTCCCCTGAAAACCAGAACAAGACAAAGCTGCCCACTCTCACCTCTCCTGTTCAACATTGTGTTGAAAGTCCTAGCGATAGCAATTAGGCAAGAGAAGGAAGTCAGGGGTATCCAAATAGGAAAAGAGGAAGTTAAATTATCCCTCTTTACTGATGATATGCTCCTATACCTTGAAAATCCAAGAAAATTTGTCAAAAACCTCCTTGCACTGATAAAGGACTTTGGTAAAGTCACAGGATACAAAATAAATGTGCAAAAGACAGTTGCATTCTTATACACCAACAGGCATAGAACCAAATAAAAACACAATCCTGTTCACAATAGCCAGAAAACAAACAAACAACAACAACAAAGAAATACCTCAGCATCTTCCTAACCAGAGATGTAAAAGAACTTTACAATGAAAACTACAAAACACTGCTCAAAGAAATTCAAGAAGACACAAACAAGTGGAAAAATATTTCATGCTCCTGGATAGGAAGAATCAACATTTTTAAGATGTTCATCCTACCAAAGGCAATCTACAGATTCAATGCAATGCCCATTAAATTACCAACATTAGCCGGGCTCAGTGACTCAGCCTGTAATCCCACGCCTTTGGGAGGCTGAGGTGAGTGGATTGCCTGAGCCCGCGGGTTTGAGACCCGCCTGGGCAGGCGAGACCTCATCTCTACAATAAATCAAAAAATTAGCCGGGCGTGGTAGCGCATGCCTGTAATTCTGGCTACTCGGAAGGCTGAGGAGGCAGGATTGCCAGAGCCCAGCAGGTTGAGGCTGCGGTGGCCGTGAGCGGCCACTGCACTCCAGTCTGGGCGACAGAGTGAGACTCCAACTCAAAAAGAAAAAAAAAAAATTACCAACATTATTCTTCTCACACTTGGAAATGACAATACAGAAATTCATATGGAAACATAAACAACCACGAATAGCCAAAACAATCCTTAGCAAAAGAAACAAAGTGGGAGGTATCACACTTCCAGACTTTAAAATTTACTATAAGTCTACAATAATCAAAACAGCCTGGTATTGTTACAAGAACAGGCATATGAACCAATGAAACAGGATAGAGATTCTAGAAGCAAAACCTCAATTCTTCATCCAACTCATCTTCAACAAAGCCTTGACCAACAACCACTGGGGAGAGGAGAACCTGTTCAGTGAATGGTGCTGGGGAAACTGGCTGACCGTCACATGCAGAAGATTGAAACAGGACCCCTACCTATCACCATACACAAAAGTCAACTCTAAATGGGTCAAAGACCCATTGAGGTAAAACCTCAGACTATAAGAATCTTAGAAAATGCAGGAGACAGCATTACAGAAATCAGAGTAGGCAACCAAATCCTGATCAAAACTCCAGGTGTCCATGCCATAAGAGATAAGATAGACAAGTGGGACCTCATTAAACTGAAAAGCTTCTGCAAAGTAAAAGAAACCATCAAGAGAGTGGGGAGACAACCTACAGAATGGGAAAAATATTTGCCAACTATATATCTGACAAAGACCTAACATCCAGGAACTACAAGGAACTCAAATATGCTGAAAGGAAACAAACAAACAGCCCCATTAAAAAGTGGGCAAAAGACATGAATAGACACTTTTCAAAAGAAGACATACAGGCAGACAACCAGACACATAAAAAAGTGCTCAGCCTCACTAATCATCAGGGAAGTGCAAATCAAAACCACACCGAGATACCACTTAACCCCAGTAAGAATGATTATCATTGTAGCTGGGCATAGTGGCACACACCTAAAATCCCAGCACTTTGGGAGGCCAGGGTGAGAGGATTGCCTGAGCCCATGGGTTCTAGACCAGTCTGGACAACTTGGTGAGACCTCATCTCTACAATAAATCCAAAAATTAGCCAGATGTTGTGGTGTGTACCTGTAGTTCCAGCTTTTTGGGAAGCTGAGGTGGAAGGATCACCTGAGCCCAGCAGGTCAAGACTGTGGTAGCCATAAGCATGCCACTGTACTCCAGCCTGGGTGACAGTGAGACTCTGATTAAAAAAAAAAAAAAAAGAATGACTATCGTTAATAAAAGAAACAATAACAGATGCTGTGAAGATGCGGAGAAAAGGGAACACTTCTATGCTGCTGATGAGAATGCAAACTAGTTCAACCTCTATGAAAAACAGTGTGGCAATTTCTAAAAGAACTAGAAATTGACCTCCCATATGACCCAGCTATCTCCCTACTGAGAATATACCCAGAAGAACTCAAATCATTCTACCAAAAAGATACGTGCACATGCCTGTCTATTGCAGCACTATTCACATTAGCAAAAACATGAAACCAACTGTACTGCCCACCAAAGCTGGACTGAAAAAAAATGTGGTATGTATACACAATGGAATATTATGCAACCATAAAGAAGGGAAAACATATGAACTTCACAGCAACTTAGATGGATTTAGAGTCAATAATACTCAGTGATCTGTCACAGAAACTTAGAGTACCTAGCCAGGTGTGGTGGCATGCGTCTGTAGTTCCAGCTACTTGGAAGGCTGAGGCAGAAGGATTGCCTAAGCCCAGCAGGTTGAGGCTGTGGTGACTGTGAGTGTGCCACTGCACACTGGGTGAAAAGAGTGAGATTCCAACTCAAAAAAAAAGAAAAGAAAAGAAAAGAAAGAAACATAGAGTACCACATGTTCTCACTCATAAGAAGACCATGAACATTTACCATAATAAGATAAGAAAGGGATTGGCAGTAGCGGGATACCGCTGGGGGGTGCGGGAGGACACAACATCAATCAGGGTACCTGATCTCAAACCAGGCCAAGTGGGGACCAAAGGGAGGTTCAAACTTTACCTATACAATGTCCACTTGTATACCTAATCCTGAATTGTACCCCACATCTTTAAAATAAACTATATAGATTTTATATAGTTTTTATATTGAGTCCCGGGATGGAAAATAGTCAGGTACACATGTGGATGCCAAATCCTGTGTCCCTAATGCCTCTTCCTCTACAACCACCCCCAGTCTGATGAGCTCAAGTATCTTCTGACTTGGAAACAGTCAGAATGTCAGATTCGATGGTTCTCCCATGAAGGTGTGTTAGTCATCCAAAGAGAAGAGCCCCACTGAAGGTATTGGGGGAGTCAGAGGCCACCTTCGACCCCCTCCCTTAGCTCTTCAGTGGGTTCTTCAACTGAATCTAGAAATAAAATTGACACCAGGCAGATTAACATGAAAAAAATATAAATTTTATTAGCTTTACATGCACATGGGGCTCTTCGAAAAAGAGTGAAGTCTGAAGAAATGACCAAAGTAAGATGTCTTTGTACTTTTTAAGACAAAGAACAATATGTTTCAGAAGACAGGACAAAGACTTTCTGGCTGGGGTAATTTTCCAGGTGAGTCACCAGGACATAGACAGTATAAAACTACTGGATAATAAAATGGTACTTTGTTAAGTGTATTTTCTCCAGGTCCACTGCAGCCCTCAATTCCCAGTCTCTGGTAGTAAGGGCTATTTTCTTGCTCTGGTCCAGGAAGGGTACCCTTCCCAGAGGAATCTTTCTGTGACTGCGATTTCTCTGATGTTTTTAACTTGAAATGACCAATACACTAATTCGACATACTTTGGAATGGCACAGCCTTCACTCCTTCAAAAGTGAGCAGCTGATATACGTGACAGTTTGGGGCATTCAAATAATGAGAAACTGCATCCAGGGCAGTGGAACTTCTTAAGGAAAGCGGAGGATAAATCTTTAGTTATAGCAAATAGTCTAAGAGAGAACTGCCCACTGGGTTTCATTTGTTTGCCTTCTTGAGTAATTCCTTCATTCAATTAACCTTTATTGAACATCCCTGGGCTTCTTGGCACCAGGCTTGGCCAGCATGACTTGAGGAAAACAGTCCCCTTTTTCAGTTCATCTCTCATTCAGGGCTGAACCCAGGCAAAAAGGTGGAGTTGACAGCTTTTGAAGGAAAACCCCCAGGACCCAATTCTTGACATGTCTCTCCATAGGTATTTTCTCACCACTTTCTGAGTGATTGAAGGTCATTCTCTCATGTACGCTGGTGATTTCAGCTCTCCAGCTCCAGCTCCAATGTCACTCATGGGTGCTGGACCCACACATCCAAGTCTTGGTGGATAAACCCATTGGTTGTCCCATATATGCCTGTAATACCAGCACTTAGGGAGGCTGAGGGGGGAGGATCGCTTTAGTCCAGGGGTTCGGGATCAACCCAGGCAACATAGTAAGACCTCATCTCTACCAAAAAAAAAAATTAGCCTGTGGTCCTAACTACTCAGGAGGCTGATGCAGGAAGATCACTTGAGCCCGGAAGTTGGAGCCTGCAGTGAGCTGTGATCATGCCACAGCACTCCAGCCTGGGCAACAGAGCAAGACCCTGACTCAAAAATACATACATACATCCATAGAACTCGTTATCTTTATTGCCTCATCTTTGTTCCTTCCTCTACTCTTCTTCCTCTCTCAGTGAATGGTACCACTAGTGACCAACTTATCAAGTCAGAAGTCTCCAGGTTCTTTGTCAGCAGGAACTGTGTTTTTGATGAGGTGATATCCTGTGCCTAGCTCAGTCCTTAGAATGCATACTCTGGGAGGCGCTAATGTCCACATGTTGAATGAATGAATGCATAAACGAATGGGTTGCAGCTTTGATTCTTCTCTCTCATCACTCACATCCAATCAATATATCTGTCAGTTCTCTCCTTTTCCTTCAAAGCGGTCCACTAATCTCCATCCCCATCCACATTTTCCCAGTCAAATCTGTCGTTATCCCTCACCTGGACCACGACCGCTTTCTTCACCTGGTCATCTGGCCTTTTCTCTTGCCACTTCCCAATCGGTTCTTCAGCAACTACAGTGATCTGGGAAAAACATAGATCTGATCCTGTCACTTCCTTGCTTAGAGCCCCTCAATGGCTCCCTGGTGCCATCATGAAGAAGCCTAAGCTGGACATTTGATGACCCACCTGATAGTCTTCCCTGATCAAAAAATAAATTTAAGGGGAGAACTGGCTTTCCAGTCTTCCAGGACCATGATGTGATGTAAATGTAGTTTCCATTTATCTTCCTGCCCTTATTTTTTCTCTTTCTCCTCCCCTCTCCTTCTCCCACACTATAACACAGCTGAAGGAACTTTCTCCTGGTCTCCAAACATGACATGTCTTTCTCTCTTCCAGACTTGAGCTCGCGTTGTTCCCTTCAGCTGACAGTTCCTCTTAATTCTGCAAGACACGTCATGGATACATTCTCATTTGGGATCCTGTTTTAGTTTCCACTGCTGCTGCAATAAATGACCACATATTTAGCTGCTTACAACGACACCTATGAGATCATTCCAAGTTCTGAAGCTCAGAGGTACAGGTAGGCTTGGCTGCATTCTCTGCTTCCAGTCTCACAAGGTAGGACTGCATTTCTTTCTGGAGACTCTGGAGAAGAAACTTCTTCCAAACACATTCAGGTTGTTGGTGGAATTCAGTTCCTTGTGGTTGTAGGATTTAAGTCTCATTCCTCCATATTCAACATGCCAAACACTTCTTATGCTTGAAACATGCCGATGCCCCTCTTCTGTCTCTTTCAATTTTAAGAGCTCATGTGATTACATTGGTGGCACCTGGAAGATCTGGGGTACTCTCATTGTATTAGCTGGTTCTGAGGATTAGGGCATGGACAGCATAGGGGGCCTTTATGTTGTCTACCACAGATGCCCACCTTCAGTCTGGGGTCCATGTCCCTCCTTGATGCTCCTGTGTCAGGCACTGCTGGTTGTCTAACCAACAGCTGTTTCTAACTCTCAGCTCGTCTCCTGCTATCAGAGCCTGCCTACCACTCTGGAGGGTACAAATACCAGATTCTCACTTTCCCTGCCCCCCCTCATAGTTAGGACATGGGTATTTCTGCCAGGAGCTCTGGAAAAGATAGTCTTCCCTGATCAAAAAATAAATTTAAGGGAGAACTGGCTTTTAAGGGAGACAGCACCATGATGTGATGACACGATGTTTGAAGGTGCTACAACCACACTGAGGGGCACATATGAGGACAAAGGCCAATGCACTGAGGGTGGTGGAGGAGAAAGTTGAAAATGGTCTGTGCCCTTGATGACATCGTTGAATTGCTAAACTAACCTGTCCTGTCATGCCTTACCTTTAGACCTCTTGCTATGCTGGCCTTGTTGCTCCCAACTGCTCAAGCCACCTTTGGTAGGGCTTCTCTTACTTGCAGCCTGAAGCATCCCAATTGATAACTCCATAGAGCCCTTTTCCTCACCTATGCTAACACTGACAGCGCTTACTGTTATTGTCTGTGGCTTTGTCTTCAGTCTTCCCTAGGATGCAAGTTCTCACAGCGTAGTTGACTTGCCTACCTTGTTCATGTATTTTCTCCTGCACTGAGAATAGTGCCTGGCACAGTAAACATTTAGTAATTATTTGCTAAATGAGTGACTGAATGACTGAACAAGTGGATGAATGAAAACTTCTCTCCATCCTTTAATGTCCTCTACTCCAAACTTCTGTTTCTCTCACCATGACCAGGGCTGCCATGTACTGTTGATCAGGTTGTGTCCTGCACAAGAGTACCTGACTGAGGGGGCATGTGGAGGCTGAAATTGAGTCTGCTCTCCTTCACCAAGCATTGCACCCTGGCATGGGGCTGTGGCTAACTGGAGGAGGGTAACTTTGTTCTAATGATCACAAAGTTGCCGTAGGACTCATAATAGCACAGAGACCACCTACATTCTGATATTTCTAGTCTGATAGGCTGCATGCCCTTACTGGGGTTTTTCCATCCTCCCAAGAAGAAGAGGATTCTTTCTAGGATCTGGACACCATGTTCCAAGGAGATGGGCAACTATTTTGAGAAGCTAATTAGAATTTAAGTGCTTATGGGAGTGCTTAGGTTTTATGTGCTGTCCTTCTCTGGCAATAGATGGGTCATTTTAATGGCAATCTTCTGGGAATTATGACTTCATATAACAGGAACTGTCAAAAGGGAGTCGGGAGACCCAGATTCCAGTTTGGGCCCTGGCATTGATCAGGCTCTGGGTGTTTGGGCAAGGCCTTCAGTTTTCTCATCTTTAAAAGTGTGTTCTGCAGAATTTAGGAGTGTTGAGAAAAGGCCTTGGGGTTCTTGGAGGTGAAGGGGAAAGGAGTGAGAGAGAGGGGGAAGGGATTCTTTGTTTTACTTCATGGGAGGGGTGGTGAGCAGGTGGGAGGCTCCAGCCAGAGCAGCTCTGCTGTGCATGCAGGGCTTTATAAAAATTTAATTTTTAATTATGCAAGAAATATACTAATATATTCTCCTTGTAAAGAATGAGGACACTGTAGATGCAAGTGGAGTCCCTTTGGCCCATCCTTCTCAATCCCTGGGCATGTCGGGATCGTGTTTAAGATTTCCACTGGAACAAAGGGACCCTGGCTCAAACAAGTTGGGGGGCCACTGACCTGGTTAGCTCTTAAGCACCTCACACATGCAACAAACAGGGATTTCAGAGAAGGGGGCAAGCTGCGGCTGGAGAATGCTCTACAAGGTTGAACAGAGACCCATCCTAAAAGGCGGCATTGGCGGGAGTGCAGCAATTCTGGGGAGATGCCATGGCGGTATGCTGGCGGTGTGCCCAGGAGTGGGCTGGCAGGTGGAGGACACCACTCTGAGGGAGGACTGGAAGGCTTATATCCAGGGCCAGAGCTGACCTTCATCTCCATGGGGAAGGAAGAAGAGGTGGAATTTAGCCTTGCCTCTCCGTTTTGGCCTTGCCTTAGAAAAATAGCAACCATGGAATGCTTTGAGGCCAGGAGTTTGAGGCTGCAGTGAGCTATGATGCACCTACTCTAGCCTGACCATCCTGGCCAGCAGAGGGATACCTTGTCTCTAAAAAAAAAATTAAAATAAATAAATAGCAACTGCAACTCACATTTGCTGCACCCTTGTTAGGTGCTGGGTGCTGTGAACCTTGTCTCTCTTAATTCCCACAGCACCCATGGGAGATGGTACTATTAATTTAACAATTATTGGCACTTTTATTAAAACAAGGTGGTGGCATCCTTGCTTTAGAGGCGGGAAACTGAGGCACAAAGAAATTAGGAAGTGCCTAACAGCACAAGCTATAAGCGGGGGAGAAGGGTATGAGCATAGTCTCCTGCTTCAGGTTCAAGATTGGGCTTGGTCCCCTCCTGTTTTTAACTCCATCACACCCGTATGTATGCCGGGTGTGGGGAGGAGGATGCTCTCTGAGCACCAGGCTTTGCCCAGGGTCTCTGACCTTCCCCAGGCACTGGCAGAATATCCAGCTCCCTCGAGTCCCACCATGGTCTAGTCAGTGCCTTGTACAGGCAGCCAGGCAAGGCACCAGGTGGGCAGGGTAAAGGGCAGGGGAGAGAGGGTTTGTGCCCCTGTGGAAGGAGACAGGGGGCTTAGTGAGCAGTCACAGAGACTCCATCCCGTGGAAGCCACCAGGATGCTCTGGCTCCTGCGGGGCCCAGGCCTCTGTGAAGGTAAATGCAGACCCATTCCTTCTGCCTCCCGCAGGGTGAGGTGTTCAGTATGCGAGCCCGGTTCCTCTGCCTTCAGCCCGAATGCTGATTTTATTTTTGCATTTTATGAGCCTGAGAGAAGGAATTCATTTCCTTGGTATAATATGACCCTCTAGAGAAAGTCTTGTCCAAATACATTTTGCTCACACACTGTCCTGGAGTAAGGGATGTACTGAGATGAGATAGAGATGATTAATGTCTGATTTATAAGGAAGGTGAATGGGCAGGTTTGTGACAAAGCATCACATCCGGGAAGGGGAAAGAGAATGGAAGAGCTTGTCCCGGGAGGTGGAAACCTTTGTCAAAAGAAATACTTATGGTGCACACACCCTTATCCCAGCCAGGCTTTATTGTATTGTATTGTATTGTATTGTATTGTATTGTATTGTATTGTATTGTATTGTATTGTACTGTACTAATTATATTCCGTTTTCCTTTTCCCCTTTCACCAGTTTGTACAATGTCTGAAGGTAGAAACTGGGTTCACTGCATCTTATATCCCCCATATGGGGGGGTATGTGATTTTACTTACCCTAAAGGGATTTTACACTAAAGGGGTTTTAAATCTCAACTGAGTCACCCCTTTCTTCCCTGTTGGTTGATCAGTGATCCTTCCATGCCAGACCCATTCTCAGAGACTCCAAGGCCTAATAACAACTGCCCCTCCATCCTCCCATCCCCACAAAAAGTACGGGTCCAGAGTTATGCTTCCTTCAGTTTCCAAGTAGTATAATAAAACTATTAACAATAAGCTATTATTGAGTACTTACTATGGAGGAGATACTTTTCTAAGCACTTTCTGAGCATTATTTTCTTTCATCCTCACAACCACCCTATGAGGTAGATACTATTATTGTTCCATTTTAAGGATGAGAAAAATGAGGCTTGAAGACATTAAGTGTTTTGCTCAAGGTCACAGAGCTAGTCAGTGGAAATACCCGCTACTTACTAAGTGCTTCCTGTGGGCCAGGCACGGTGACCATCACATTAAACTGATTATCTCATTTAATAGTGACCTTGACTCTCACGAGGTGGTCTCTGGTGCCTGGAATTCCAAGCATTGGGCCCTCTAGAGACTAGAAACCATGTGAGGGCAGGGTCTTGTTCGCCCCTGTATCCAGAAAGTGGTGCCGGGAACAGAGCAGTAACTCTAAAAATGTTGAGTGACAGGACGGTGGAGGTGCTTTCCTGTGGGATTCTCTAACCCCTCCTCCCTTCAGGTGAGTCCTGCTGATGCTTAGGCTGCCCTTGGAACAGGGATGCAGGCCACAGTGTCCTCATCTGCAGTAATACGTGTGAGAACTGTAATGGGACAGCTTCAATGACTATACTTGGCCCTTAGTTTTGTCACTTTCTTCTTGAACGTGGGAAAGGAGAGACAGACCCTTAAGGGTATAGACTCTTGCAGATTTCAGAGGAGGGCCTGGAGGTTAAAAAGTCCTTACTTGTTCCTGCAAGGCCCAGAGGTCAGGGAGGCAAGGTATTCCAGGGCCCCCTCACCTGGCGTTGTTGGAAATCCAGTGATCTGTGTCTTTTCCGGGCTCATGCCAGCTGTGAAAGACAGAACAGGGTGTTCTGACGCCAAACCCCGGGCTCCTTCCTGTGTTGGTCGGGCCCTCTTTCTGACTTGGCCAGCAGCCTCTCCGAGATGGGGGTCTGGATGTTTTAGGAGAATGTCTTTATTTATTGGTTGAGTCATTTCCTATTTTTTTAGTTAATTAATTAATGTTTTAATTTTGAGGATGTGAGGTACAATTCAGGATTAGGTGTACAAATGGTTGTTTTCCATTTTAAAAAACAAATATGGGGGGATTATTGTTTAATGTGTGCAGAGTTTCAACTTGGGAAGATGAAATAGTTCTGGAGATGGATGGTGGTGATGGTTGCATAACAAGGAGAATGTACTTAATGCCACTGGATGATATACCTAAAAATGGCTAAAACAGTAAATTTTATGTTATGCATATTTTATCACAATTAAAAAAGAAACAAATATGAGTCCATCTTTCTCAAACAACAAGGAATCTGGGATTAGTGACATCATGGCTCAGCTGCTCCATGATGCTACTAGGGCCCAGAGTGCTTTTAGCTTTTTGTCGTGGTTGATTCAAGGTCTCACTGTCACCCAGGCTGGAGTGTAGTGCATGATTATGACTCACTGCAGCCTCAGCCTCCTGGGCTCAGATGATCTTTCTGCCTCAGCCTCCCGAGTAACTGGGACTACAGGTATGCGCCTCCTCACCTGGCTAATTTTTTGATATTTTGTAGTGACAGGGTCTCACTATGTTGCCCAGGCTGATCTCGAACTTCTGGGCTCAAGCAATTCTCCTGCCTCGGCCTCCCAAAGTGCTGGGTTTATAGGTGTCAGCCACCACACCTGACCTCTAGCTTTGGTTTTTGTATGGTGACTTTCATCCTGGGTGCAAAGCATTCTCTGAGGTTTCTCAAATTTTGTCTGCTCAAGAGAGGGAGAAGGAAGGAAAGGGTGATGCTAGCCATGGCTCTGTCTTTTATCAGGAAAATCAAAGCTTTTCTGCAATCCCCAGTGGAATTTTCTTATGTATCATTGGCCAGAACTGGGTCTTCTGGTTTTTTGGGCAGTGAAGGTGACTGAAAATGGGATTGTATAGTTTCCTAACCTTCTGAGTTGGAGAGGGGAAGCAGGGAGAAGGAAGGGGGTACTTGGATCACAGGCAAGTTGTGTCCAGAGGCCTGCTCGGCATCACAGGGTCACATAGCATTTCTGGTTTTCTGATTCCCAGCTCTGAGACCTTTTGCTTGGACGTCTGATACTTTTGTAGTGGATACATTTATAATAAAAATGACTGTTCTGACATTTTATTTTAGAGTTGTGGGGGACATGTGAGGACTTGCTATATAAGTAAATTGCGTGCAGGCAAGGTTTTTCTTTCTTTTTTTTTTTTTTTTTTGAGAAATCAGGATTAATTGAGAAGACAGAAAAACTCCCACAGCAGGAGAGGACCCGAGGAGGTTGGCTGGTTTGGACTTCTAGTGAGCCCTCTCCCCCAGTAGTGGATGTAGTACCCAGTGGGTGGTCATGTGCCCCTTCTGCCCCCTCCCTCCCTCCTACTGTGAGTAGTGGCTAGTGTCAGTTGTTCCTGTCTGTGTGATTGCATGCCCAATGGTTAGTGCCCACTTATGAGTGAGAGTGCATGGTATTTGGTTTTTTGTTTCCATGATAGTTCACTTAGAATGAGGGTCTTGTTCTGGTTTAAAGAGGAAAAACTAATGCATGAAGTGAAATTAGTCACATGCTTAGAAGTCATGTCAGAATAGCACTGAGCGTGGTGGGAGCCAGAACATCTGAGCTCTGGCAGGCTGGCCAGAAGTTTTGGGAAAAGTCCCCAGGTCCCTGGACTTATGAAATGTGATTTTTTTTTTCTGGGTAGCATTGTTCATTAAATGCCCATTAAGTGTCTTGGTAGCTCTAGATGAAAGATTCTGAGGGAAGACAAGTACTTGTTATTAATCAACCACGTGCTGTCAAGTGTGGGCTTGTGGCACAAGATGGTAAGTTTCAAAAGCTGGAGTAGGATGACAGGAAGTGACTAATTTCACTTCATGCATTAGTTTCCACAGTTCCTCTTGGGTCAGGGGTAGAGTGGCATAAGAGTTTTAGGGGACACTTAAAGTCAGGAATGTAAACAAACACCCCTATTATAATTACCCTGCCAGTGCAAGGAAGCCCGGATGTGCATACTTGCATTTTCAAGATAGCAGGGAATGGCACTGCATGATTTCTGATCCCACTATCTGCTCTTCCCATGGGAGACACCAAGGGAGACTCAGGTTCTGCCCATTCTTTCAGCCCAAAGTTGACGCCTCCTCTTCTCTGTTGAGTCTTCCTTGGTGACTTCAGGTCGCACAGCATTTTTTTCTTTTTTGTAGAAATGGGGGTCTTGCTATGTTGCCCAGGTTGGTCTCGAATTCCTGGGTTCAAGAGATCTTCCCTTATTGGTCTCCCAAAGTGCTGGGATTATGGTCATGAGCCCTGGCATAGTCCCTAGATTTTTCTATTTCATTCTCACCCCGGAGTACCATATATCTTGAACATCTTAGCACTTCTTGGTATTGAAGTTAACATGTCATCCTTGTCTTAAAAGCAGTGCCTGGAGTGGGCACCATTTAGTGGAAGCAACACGAGGTTTATTGAAACTCCCCAACTCTGAGGGCTACCACATATCCATACACATGGAGGCACGGCCTCAATAAATACCACGGCTAGGGCTCAGAAATGGGATGCCTATGGCTCTTCCAGGGTAGAGTTTTAGTTCATGATTTGGAGGAAATCAGTAGAGTCCATTCCAGGATAGAAGTGGAAGAAACAAGAGCATCCACCCCTAAAGAGGACAGTGTGGCTCTACGCCCTTGCAAAGGGTCCTGCCTGGTCAGAGTGCAGGGACAAGCCTGCAGAAAGACACTGACTCTGGAAATACTATAAAGGGAAAAAGCAATTCTGCAAATCCCCTTGAGGAGAGGCGATTCTTGAATGAGAAGGGAAAAATATGCATCCCTGGTAGACTTAGAAACAGAATCCCTGAGGCAGCTGAGAAAGTCCAACACATGACTGCAAAGAAGAGGTTTGTATTCATTTTATTCGCCTCGGAATGCAAAAATAAATAAATAAATAAATAAACAGAAAACACATGTCATCACTTTACAGAAAGCACATTCATTACTTAGCGGGAGCACCTCCGTGGAGCCGTACCTTTTGGTCAGATCCGCATATCAGGTTCACACGCTGATGACGAAGCAATTCTAGCTCGTTTTCTCTGCATCTGTCTGTTTTATTTTTTCCACGTGGCTGTTAAGAAGCCACCTGCAATTCTGACAATTTTATGTCCTTAGCCATAACCACACTTGTCTTCTCTCCTGAGTCCTAAGATCTTTTTACCTGCCAGGCACGTAAGATGCCTCTGCACCACCCTCTCGTGTCGTACAGGGAGGTGGGAGTAGGTACTGCCATTGAAACTGAAGCTGAATTTTAATCTCAATCATTTTTTTTAGTCCTTTTAAAATTCAGGCATCCAGAGACTGAACATGCTTAGAAATGCAGGTGGCCCCGGATTGCTTTATCAACACCACTTCGAGGAAGTCTTCATGGATTCGAGAATTAGCATCTCTCACTCCGAGATCATTTTAATGGTTTGTCTTCACGACTCTATTTAAATATCTCTTCTGTTTTTCACCCATCACAAATATATGATGAGGCTGGTATCATAACATCATCTTCTTACTGGCTGTCATAAAACAGATGCTCTTGCAGCCTCGCTTGAAAGGTTGTCAATATAAATAACACTTAAATTCACATTTTGCATAATGGGGCCTGGTCCTTATGGTTCGGGTCATAAAAGTATGAGACATACAATACATCCTGACTCACAAATGTTAAATAACAGTAATAAGTTAATAAATACATAAATTACTTAAATATTTAAATAGCATTAGGACCAGTGGTAACTTGAGAGCTGAAAAATCTACATATAAATTAGCTGATTGTTTCAGTGGGTGTTTAGCATCTAATTATAAAAATACTCCAAAGACATCATTGTGATCCTAAAAAAATTTCCAAAAAGCAATCAGGTAGAAAATATTTTGGGGGGTATATTCCATCGTGTCTTTAAAAAAATTTGCCTAATATCTTCCACTTTTCCTCCAAGGTTTTATCCTGGGATCAGAACCTGAAAAAGAATGCCAAAAAGTCTATGTGAGGTAGACTTGCAGTAGCAAACCCTTCTTATTTCTCACAACACATTATCCTGGGCAATTGGGTTTTAGGGATTTCATATCAGAAGGCCCAAGCCTTCCTCGCATGGCCTGGAATTTGACTGATACCATGCTTGCCAGAGGCTCTCTTGAGGCTTCCTTTTTTTCTTTCTTTCCTGTCTTTCTGCGTCAGTCTCACTTTGTCGTTCAGGCTGAGTGCAGTGGCATGCTTACGGCTCACTGCAGCCTTGACCTCCTGGGCTCAGGCAATCTTTCCACCTCAGCCTCTTGAGTAGCTGGGATTACAGGCACATGCCACCACGCCCAACTCATTTTTATTTTATGTTATTTTTAGAGCTGAGATCTCACCTTGTTGCCCAGGCTTGTCTCAAACTCCTGGGTTCAATCAATCCTCTTGCCTTGATCTCCCAGAATGCTAGGATTACAGGCATGAGCTACTGTGCCCAGCTCTTTTGAGTTTTGTTTTGTTTTTTTTTTAACAAGTATCTGACTGTGCTACTTCCTTATTGAAAATCCTTCAGTGGCTTCCCAGGACTTCCAGTACAAGGTTCTAACTCCTGTAAGTCCTCCAGCTCTGACTCCTGGCCCCTCTCTCTCTTCTTTGCCTTCCCCTCTAGGAGGGCAGGACTCAGGCCTGTTTTCTTTACTTTAATATCCCTATACCCAGCACAGTGCCCAACATAACACAGACATCACATAAATATCTATTAGTGAACAAATGTATGTTTCTGATTCTGGCAACTCCGTGTTAGGTTCTCATGCTCCTTTCCCGTTCCGCAAAGCCACCCACCATTGCCCTGCACCCAGGTGCACTGAGTGTGCAGGTCTGGTCTGGGCTTCCAGGGCCTGCTCACCTAACTGCAGGGCACAGATGCCCATTCACTCCAAGAGGAGCTGTAGTAGCGGTCCCGGGCTTGCACGCGAACGTTGGCATGCCTCTTGCAAATGACCGTGGCTGAGGTCTTGTCCTCGAAGACTTTCTGCTAAGAAGAGGGAAATCTGTGAAGGCCCAGTGGCACTGCAGTCTCAAGGTAAGCCGTGCATGTTTCTGCAGAATACGACTTCCCCAAGCAAGACCATCTTGGTCCTGGGGCACTACGTCTGCAATTCACAGGGGAGTGCATAGAACTTGCGCCACCTACTGGCAGAAGCTGAAACACAGGTGCGATTTTTCTACTCTGTAAGCTCTGAGGGAGAAATGGTTTGCGCCAGCTTTTTCATCATTCTAACACAGCTGCCTTGCCCCAAGGTCCTGTGGGCAGTCACCCCAGTCCTGGCCTGATGGTGGGACTGACACACAGATAAGCTTTAGCTGCTTTCCCTGGGTATTCAGAAGACAAACTTGCCTTCACATCTTAGCACTTCTACTTAGTAGCTGTGCAACTCCAGGAAAATGTCTTAGGCTCTCTGTCTGTTTTCTCTTCATAAATAGGGATAACAATCATGCCTAGCTCATAGAATTGTAAAAGTTATGTTTTGCTTTGCTTCTTTGAGTCGGGGTCTCACTCTGTCGCCCAGGCTGGAGTGACAATCACAGTTCACGGCAGCCTTGATCTCCTGGGCTCAGGCAATCCTCCCACCTTAGCCTCCTGAGTAGCTGGGACTCAAGGTGCATGCCACCATGCCTGGCTAATTTTTTGATTCTTTTTGTAGAGAAGAGGTCTTACTCTGTTGCCTAGACTGATCTTGAACTCCTAGGCTTACGTGATCTTCCCATCTTGGCCTCCCAACATGCTGGGAACTATTAGGACAGGAGGTCACTCTGAAACTCCCCAACCCCAAGGGCTGGAGTGAGGTAGCAAAATTGTAAAGGTTAAATAATCATGTAAAACTCTAGGCAAATTTTTAGCACATGCAAATCACTCAATATCACCTGTTAATGATATATATTTTAAATAAGGAAGATACAAGATTTTAAATAATATTTGGATAAACTCTATTCCAAAGTAACTTCTTCTCTCTCCCTTCACCATTTTTTTTCAGAAAATAACTGGCTCGCTGAGTTTCTACCCCATGGTAAATGCTATGCTGACTAAGGCATTTGTCCACAGATTTTAAAGGTGGGGTCAAAAAAGGCTTGGTCTTGGGCAAAGGGTCTCTGAAACCTTGCAAGAGGCAAAGGAATTCCGACGCAAGGTAAGAAAGTTGGAAGGCCAACATCTTAGGCTGTGTAAGTGTAGACATCCTGTTTAGTAAGATAATCTCACAATAACATACACAACTGAAAAAATAATTTTAGACCTGAGCCCAGGTCTTCTATATCAGAACCAACAGTGAGTGCAAAGATCAATGATGCATCCTATCATAGGCAATGGGATGGGTTAGGCACATGACCTTTGTGTCTGGCAGACTGAGTTTGTGTGCTGGTTCTGTCACTTCTTAGCTAGGTGACTTTGGGCAAGTCATTTACTTTTTCTGAGATTCAATATCTTCACTTGTGAAATGATGATAAGAATACTGACAGCCTTTGTAGGGTTAATTGTACAGATTAAGTGAAATATACATGGAAAATCCCTGGTACGGTTTCAGGCACATGGAAAGTTCCAAAAAAGTACAGTCATGGGCCACATATCATTTTAGTGAAAGAAGGACCATATATGCCATGGTGGTCCCATAAGATTATACTCTTGTATGTTTACTATACCATCTCTATGTGTAGATATACAAATACTTGCCATTGTGTTACAAGTGCCTGCAGTAGTCAGTACAGGAACATGCTGTCCAAGTTTGCAGCCTAGGTGTGTAGTAGGCTATGCCATCTAGGTTTATGTAAGTCATTTTATGATGTTCACACAATGACAAAATCACCTAACTACAAATTGCTCAGAACATATCACCATTGTTAAGTGACGCATGACTGTAGTGGTTTTATCGTCACCTGTGCCACTTCTTACCTTGTCTCTCATGGTCTTGCCCTGGACCTGCACACCAAAGGTCAGGGAGAAATAGGAATGGGGAGTGCTCCAGGTGTCAGGGTACTCCCAGCTGACCTCCACCTGCCGGGAATTCTTTAAGTGCGTCAGCTGCAGGTTCTTGGGTGGGTCGGGCTTGACTGTGGAAGAGGAAAAACACTTTATTTTCCTAACGGGGCTTTGGAGGTAGGTGGTTTTGGCTTCTGATCCTACTTGCACCTTTGACCACCTGTGAGTCCAAGGGATCATTTACTTTCTTTCTCTGAGCACCTGCCTGGCAAATGTGAGGTACCCCAGCTGCAGGTGTTCACATGGGGGAATCCAGGGAGACCAGCTGTCATTCATAACCTTATCCCTTACTGAGGGACCTGAGAGAAGCTGAGTATCCTTCTCATCACTAATAATCCGATGGGCCCTTGTGGCGGAACCACTTCTGCTTAATGCTTAGAGGAAAGTCTTAGAGATAACAAGACTCTCAGGCCGGGCATGGTGGTTTACACCTGTAATTCCAACACTTTGAGAAGCTGAGGCTCACATCTGGCTATGCAGTGGGTGAAGGACCACCCTTTCTGTGCTTAATCCATCAATCTGCCCAGACACAGAACTGAACTGAGTCTCTCGCTGGGGATGAGATGATAGATTTTCCACTCATTGCCCTTTCTTTTGTCTTTTTGTGGCTCCTGGCACTGACATGTCTTGCGGCAGTTACAGTCAGTTGTCTGTACGCTCGCTCATTTATTTATTCAATAAATAACTACTGAGCACCCATGGTGTTCCAGCCACTGGACCATGTGTGGAGGATACTGCAGTGATTATTACAAGGACTGCTTCCTCAGGCAGGGGATCTTCTTCTAGAGAAGGAGAGGGGGAGGCAGTGTGCTTGGACGCTGCAGACCAGCACTGCTCCCCACCAAGGACATGGCCCCCAGCAGGTGCTTTGCAGTCTCCCCTCATTCTTATCACAACTGACATCTCTTTTCTTTTCCTTTCTTTCCTTTTCTTCTCTTTTCTTCTCTTCTCTCTCACTTTCTCTCTTTCTTGTCAGAGTCTCACTGTATTGCCCAGGTTGAAACACAGCGGCACAATCAGGACTCACCGCAGCCTTGAACTCCTGACTCAGATGATCTTTCTGTCTCAGCCTCTTGAGTAGTTGGGACTACAGAAGTGTGCCGCCATGCCAGGCTCATTTTTAAAAAAATTTTTTGTGGAGACAAGGTCTTACTATGTTGCTCAGGCAGGTCTCCAACTCCTGGGCTCAAGCATCCTCCCATCTTGACCTCCCAAAGTGCTGGGATTACAGATGTGAGCCACCATGCCCGGTCGGACACCTTTCCTTTAGGTATCAGCTAAATGTCACCTTCTCCAAGAGACCTTCCTGGGCCATCCTATATAAATTAGACCCCACCCTCCCAAAAACCCTCTACAAATTCTACAGCAGGTTATGCAGTCCTGCCACACTTTATCATAATAACAGACCCAAGATTAAACGGCAAAGGAAACGATAAATGGTGAGATGTCAGCCTGCCAATTAAAAATACGGAGGTCCAGAGAGGAGGAGGGGTGGTTATATTCCAATAAAGAGGTCCCTTTCCAAATGCTGAAGCAAGATTGGTTGAAAATCACTGCAATGCGTAGGGATGTCCCGGTTCCGAATACGGATATTTTGCTGGAGAGGTCCTGGGATTCATCATAGAAGCTGCCCAGGGCAGCAGAATCAAGGGGTGGCAAACAGCTTGCTTTTTCTAGGGGGTGGATCTGGATGGGAATTGCTAGCTGTGAGATCTGAGATGTGGGGCAAGTTGCTTCATCCTCCTAAGACTCAGCTTCCTCCTCCTATGGGGCACCTTTTGGTGGTGCAGAATAAAAGAGACAGTGCTCGTGAACCACGTACTCCAGGGCATGGGGCATTGCAAGCACGTGACACAGGGCACCTTTCCACAAGAATCATACACACAGTCATCCGACACTTACTGATGTCCCTGATGAAGAAGCTGCTGGTGTAGTTTTCATACTTGAGCTTGTGAACAGCGTCCACCACGACCTCGATGGGCTGGGTCTCCTCGGCGGCTGGGCAGGCATTGTCCTCTTGACACTCCACCGAGTACTTATACTCTTTGAGGTCCCCTATGACCTTCTCTTCAGAGAGTGTGGGTGCTCCACATGTCATTCCTTGGGGGTCAGAAGAGCTGAAGGCAAAGACAGAAAGTATCCTGCGTTACATTGTGGAGAGAGTTCCTAGTGATTGTAGCAAGGGAAGCAGGTAAGATCTCAAGTATTTGAAGACACTGTTTCTCCAACTGGGTTGATTTCTATCCAGAGGATAAGAAACTGCCTTTCTAGGAGAATAAGTATAGCTTCAAGAGATAGTATAAATATTTAGAAACCTGCACTTATATGTCTCTGGTCTGGATGAATAAGGAAATTTTTTTTTTCTTTTTAACAACCAGAGTCAGCAATTAAATCCCCTTATTAAAATTTTAAATTCAGTCAGTCACAGTGGCTCGCTCCTGTAATCCTAGCACATTGGGAGGCCAAGGTGGGAGGATCACTTGAGCCCAGGAGTTTGAGATCAGCATGGGCAACATAGCGAGAACTTGTCTCTACAACAAATTAAAAAAATTAGCCAGGCATGGTGGCATGCACCTGTAGTCTCAGCTGCTTGGAGGGCTGAGATGGAAGGATCACCTGAGCTAAGGAGTTCGAGGCTGCAGTGAGCTGTGAACATGTCACTGCACTCCAGCCTGGGTGACAGAGCAAGACCCTGTCTCAAAAAAAAAAAAGGGTGGGGAGGAGTGAGGCCCAATGTGCTTGGCTAATTTTTGTGTGTGTGTGTGCAGACAAGGTCTCACTGTGCTCCCCGGGTGGCCTAGGACTCCTAAGCTCAAGCAATCTTCCTGCCTCAGCCTCCCAAAGTGCTGGGATTACAGGCCTGAGCCACAATGCCTGGACCCATAATGTGCAATTTACTCAGTTAAAGAGCCACGAAGCCAGGATGATCACCTAGTGTTTGCTCCATGATCCCACATCGCTGGTGACTTGAATAATGATTAGGGTGAGTCACATAAGGGGCTAACACATGGGTCCTGAATCCATGGAAATTATCCATGTTTTTTTAGGGACAGTCCAATGGTGAACTTCAGATGGGTGGTGTCAGCAGAAGTAAAAGGAGTTGAGGTGACCCTGAGGACATTTTGGGGGTAATCTCACAGAGTTTTGTAGTGTGTTTCCAGGCTTCCAAGATCTATTCCTTAGAGCTCTTGTTTTTGTTTTTGATTTGAGGTGCAGTTTTGGCAAGTCATTCGGAACTTCCATCCCTTTCCCTGGTGCTGTGAGCCTTTGGGAGGCATGACCAGGCCGGAGGGATGTGTGTGTTAAAACAGCAAAGACTATCCTCCAGCCCAAGGATATCCTGTCCTAGCATGTACAGCTAACACACTCAGGTAATTGGCTTCAATCTCCATCTTCTTTCCCCAGCTTAGGCAAAAGAGAGGGTTGAAAAATAAATAGGGGTTTGACCTTGATTCTCCCCTTATTATCTGGTAGGGCACCAAGAGGTTTCCCCTTATTAATGAAATGTTGATAAGCCAGGGGGCTTTACTTACCCTCTGCTACTCTTGACAGAGAAGTTCAAATTGGTGCTGACCGTTGTCAGCCACCAGCAGGTGAAGTGTCCCGAATAATTCTTGGCCTCGCATTTTAGAAAGGTCTTATTTTTGGGTTCTGGGTTGGAAAAGAACAAACATGCAATATTGTTTAAGGGTTTTCTTTCAGAAAGAGTTTGATCATGATGAATCCCTGGCCACCCAAGGGCAACTTCACCCAAGGGTGAAGTTCTTCCATCTACTTCCTTGGAAAATGCAGTGCGCCCCCCCCATCCCATCCCAGCTGGTAGTTCATTGAGGGCTGGGAGTGTCCCATGATGATGCTGCCTCTGCAGGGTACACTGTAAACCTAACACATCTGCCACAGGTGTTCATTTTTGTCAAGGTCATCACCCCAGTGCTGAGTTATGTACTGTACACCTTGGTAAATTTCCATTAACCATCCAGTAGAATCACTGTTATTAAAAGAAAACCTGGCCAGGTGTGGTGGCTCATAGCTATAATCCCAACACTTTGGGAGGCCAGGTGAGAAGATTATTTGGGCCCAGGAGTTCAAGACTAGACTGGACAACATAGTGAGACCTCATCTCTACCAAAAAATTTAAAAATTGGTCAGGTGTGATGGCGCACTCCTGTAGTCCTGGCTACTTGGGAGGCTGAGGCAGAAGGATTGCCTGAGCCCAGAAGTCGAGGCTATGGTGAGCCACGATCATGACCTTCAGTCTGGGCAACAGAGTGAGACTCCAACTGAAAGAAAGAAAGAAAGAGAGAGAGAGAGAGAAACAAAGAAAGAGAGACAGAAAGAAAGAAAAAGAGACAGAAAGAAAGAGAAAGAGAGAGAGAATGAAAGAATGGAAGGAAGGAAGGAAAGAAGGAAGGGAAAAACTCAGGATAAGCATTCACCTTGACCATGATATTCTCTTAATAGGATATTTTGATGGTTGATAACCCCAAGATCCAGGAAAACAGACGTTCTGAGTGCTTTCAGTAAGAGACCTGATGTTAATTCACTAACTACACTAATCACGTCTTGCCTTTTCAATCTACTTATTTTTTAATCTCTTATGTGCAAAAGAGAAAACTGACACTATCCAAGGGAATGGAATTACCTTTCTGGTTCTTTAAAATATCAGTGGACCAAATTCCATCTTCCCTTTTGTGAAGCAGCAGGAGCGAATGGCTCAGAAGCTCGTCTCCTTTATGACAGGTGTACCGGCCGGCATCCTCAAATTCTTTGACCTGGATGGTCAGGGTTTTGCTGGAGCCCAAGACCTCACTGCTTTTGTCTGAGGTCCAGGTGATGCCGTCTTCTTCAGGGGTGTCACAGGTGAGGACCACCGTTTCTCCAGGGGCACCAGGGTACCAATCCAACTCTACTACATAAACTGGAGAAAGATAAGCAGACTGTAAGCTCCATGAACTCTGAGAGTGTGCAATTGGGCATCTCCACAGCCTAAACACAACCTTGCTCATGGCTCCAAAATTTGGCAAATGCTTGTTGAGATGATCTCAGGGTAATGGGCCCTGCTTGGGCTCAAGGTCGTGGAACAGAGAGACAAAGAACTTTATAGCTATCAATGACTCATTAACTGACAGGCTGCTTTCATCATTATTATTTTTTGAGTTAGGGTCTTACTTGGTCACCCAGGCTGGAATGCAGTGGTACAATTATGACACACTGCAACCTCAACCTCCTGGGCTCAGGTGATCTTCCTGCCTCAGCCTCCCTAGTAGCTGGGATTACAAGTGTGCATCAGCAAGCCCAACTAATTTTTTTTTTTTTATTTTTTGTAGAGATGAAGTCTCACTGTGTTGCCCAGGCTGCTCTCAAACTCCTGGGCCCAAGCAATTCTCTCTCACCTTGGCCTCCCATAAATGTTGGGATTATAGGCACGAGCCACCTGCCCAACCTCAGATTGCCTTTAATATTAGACTTTGATTAGGTAGCAGATGGGAAAGACTTTAATACACCAAAAAAAAAAGAAAGAAAGAAAAGAAAAAAAAAAGCAAACACCGCAAGACTCTTTGCCAAAGGTCTGGTGGAGATAAATTTCCAACACAATTTTGGTTTCATGGGGAATAAAACAGGGTACAGTATTTAGCGGAATAAAATAGTGGTTAAAACTCAGTGTGTTGGCCGGGCGTGGTGATTCAGCCTGTAATCTCAGCCCTTTGGGAGGCCAAGACGAGAGGATTGCCTGAGTCTGGGGGTTTGAGACCAGCCCGGGCAACATAAAATGAAAAAATTAGCTGGGCATGGCAGCACGTGCCTTTAGTTCCAGCTACTTGGAAGGCTGAGGCAGAAGGATCGCCGGAGCCCAGCAGGTCGACACTGGGGTGGCCATGTGTGTGCCACTGCACTCCAGCTTTGGTAACCAGTGAGACTCCAATTCAAAAACAACAACAACAGCAATAAAAAACCCTCAGAGTGTCAAGAAAGAATGACCAGGACTGAAATCCTGTCTCAACTAACCAGCTGGAGGATCTGGAGCCAGATACTTAAACACCATGAGCCTTAGTTTCCTCGTCTGTAAAGTGATAATAGCATCTACGGTGTAGGTTTGGCTGAGGATTAAATGCAAAAAAGCGTGTAAAGTACTTAGCACAGCATCTGCCACATGGTAAATTCTGTGTCCGTTGTTATTATTCACAGATCAAAGAGTCAGCAAACTGCACTGAGAAACTCTCTAAACAATTTTCCACGGAGATTTAAAGATTTAGTTCCTTCGGCATGAAACTCACCAATGGAGATATTCATTCTCTCTGTGTATTTTTCTTAAAGCTATTTTATACCCTTGTGAAGCAGTCCAGTAGATCTTAGTCTTCTTATTTTATAAAGGAGAATACTGAGGGCAGGGGTCACATCAAGTTCAAGTACAAGAGCCACAGCTTCAGAACCTCTGCCTTTTGGGCTTTGCAAGGGATCTCTAATGCCAGCGTTTAAAGTGACCCTTGAGGAGCAGCTTAGGATAATATTTCAGAGAGTGTCACAGCAAAGCTTCACTCATTTGTATATTCATGCATCAATTATTAATTGAAGAGACTAGATTAATGCAGTGATTCTCAAAGCATGATCATTGATCAGTAGTATCACCTGGGAATATGTTAGAAATGCAAATTCTCAGTTGCTGAATCAGAAACTTTGGGATGGGTTTAGTGATCTGCTTTTTAAGCTCTCCAGATGATTCTGATGCCTGCTCGAGTCTGCAAGCCACAACGGATGAGAGTCTGGATTTTGGAGTGGCATAGGTCTGGATTTAGAATCAGCTCTAGCCCTTACACCAGCCTTGTAGCCCTGAGAAAGATATTCAACTACTCTAAGCTTCAGTGCTATAATCTTTAAATGGAGAAAAATATTAGTACTTGCTTTAAAAGGTTGACCTGTGAGCTATACAAGCTAATTCATGTAGGAGTCTAACACAGTGTCCTTAAATGTCCTTAATTATTATTATTAGTTGAATCAGGGTCTCACTCTCACCAAGACCGGAGTACAGTGGCACGACTGCGGCTCACTCACCCTCCTCAGCTTCCTGAGTAGCTGGGACTACAGGCACTTACCGCCATGCCTGTCTACTTTTTTTTTTTGTAGAGATGAAGTCTCACTATGTTGCCCAGGCTGGTCTCGAATTCCTGGGCTCAAGCCATCCTCCCCCCATGGCCTTCCAAAGTGCTGGGGTTACAGACATGAACCATCATGCTGGTCTTACATAACTTTAAAATGGTGGTTCTTGCTCTTGGCCTCCCAGTGTAAAGCACTGTGGAATATAAGATCCTCCCTTTACATCCAGGGGACTTGTAAGGACCAATGGGTAACAAAGAAAAGAAGTCAAAGCACTTGAGGCCCAACTCTGGGGAAATGGTTAGCCAGGCTAACAAAAACCACGTGGCAACTTTGGCTTTTTCTAGTTTGTCAGCATGGTTACTTTCCTGTCACAACCAAGACTCAGAAGCCCCAGAAGACAGAAACACAATGGCCAGAGGAAAGTTGAGGAGTAGCTTCTAGAACTTAGTGCTTGGCTCTGCTTCATCATCTGGCCTCCCAAGGTACAAGCCCTTTGAGTGCTTCTCACATTGACTTTCTGGAATTTCTGTGGTTTGCCAAATTAGAAGTCACTAAGGGGTTAAATATGCAAGGCCAAGTTTCCCCAGCTCACTAAAAATCCCTGAAGGCATCTGGCATGATCCCCTGGCTCTGGCCTTTGCTGTTACTTAGGGGAGGGTCTAAAGCTCTCAGACCCTCATGGGGGAGGGGGGTGGCGGGTGGCTGGATGGCTGTCTTTCTGATATTCTTAAGAATAGCACCCACCACTTTGGGAGGCCGAGGTGAGAGGATTACCTGAGCCCAGGGCTTTGAGACCAGCCTGGGCAACTTGACTGGACAACCTCATCTCTACAATATATCAAAAAAGTAGCCAGGCATGGTAGCACACACCTGTGGTTCTGGCTACTTGGAAGGCTAAGATGGCAGGATCACCTGAGCCCAGCAGGTCGACACTGGGGTGGCCGTAAGCATGCTACTGCACTCCAGCCTGGACAACAGAGTGAGACTCTGACTCAAAAAAAAAAAAAAAGAATGGCAGAATGGTAGAATGACCCCAGATCTCTTTCAGGCACCCATTTCAGTGCTGTACTCTCCTGACTATCAAAAGATTATTTCTGATCATCAGCTGAAATCCTTTCATCTTTAAGTTATGCCTATTTTTCATCTTTAAGTTATGCAACTCTCCAAGAACACAGGAAATATTTGCTACATGTCCTTGAAAATCTTTAAGTAAGACAATTGGGATCAAGTCCCTGTTCCACCCTTACCGGGTATGTGACATTGAGCAAGTTACTCAAGCTTTTTGCCTCAGTTTTCAACATCTGTAAAATGGTGTAGGGATAGTCCCTACTTCATATGGTTGTTGAGAGAATTAAATGAGAAACTGTGTTCAAGTAATATTGACGATTATTATTATATATTATATTATTATATAATTAAAGGCAATGCATTATTATGTTGACTTCAGTAAGAAATATCTGAAGGTCTTTTAGGTACAGTTAGCAATCAGTTAATGTGCATTTACAGAGTGAGATATCAGAAGAATAGAAGGAATGCCTTATTATACCAATACCTATTCTATTAGTCTACTAGTAATTTTTGTTGATCATTGGGATAATAAAAAGGTATCTTCAATCATCAGAGACATTTTAAACAGCCATAATAATAAATATTATTTACATTTACTTTCACCCAGGCACAGTGGCTCACGTCTGTAATCCTAGCACTTTGAGAAGCAAAAGCACGAGGAATGCCTGAGCCCAGGGGTTTGAGAACAACCTGGGTAACTTAGGAAAACCTCGTCTCTACAATAAATCAAAAAATTAGCTGGGTATGGTGGTGCACACCTGTGGTTCCAGCTATTTGGAAGGCTGAGGTGGAAGGACTGCCTGAGCCCCGCAGGTCAAGGCTGCGGTTGCTGTGAGTGTGCCACTGCACTCCAACCTAGGGGACAGTGAGACTCCGACTCAAAAGAAAAAAACTTTCACTTCACCATCTGTCTTCTGTCTTCATTAACTTGTTAAATGAGCCAAGTGGTAGGTGTCACTTTGTAATACCCAGTTGACAGTTGAGGAAATTCAGGCTGAGAGGTGATCGAGCTCAAAAGCACATAACTAGTAAGTGGCAGAACTAGGACTTGAACATAACTCGATGTGAGCCTACTTCCTATGCTGTCTCCAAAGTGCTTGGACAGAGGTAAGTCATCACAATGCCTACAGAGAGGGCTATATCCTGTGGTAGAATGGAAAATGACGGGATATGTTTCTTATTCTTTATTTTTGTGGCGATGGGGTCTTGCTATGTTGCCCACGCTGGTCTCAAACTCCTGGCCTCAAGCAATTCTCCTACCTTGGCTTCCAAAGTGTTGGGATTACAGGTGTGAGCCGCTGTACCTGGCTGGTCCTTATACTATTCAAATCCTCCACTTGGGAATTTTAATTGTATGGAACAGATGGTTTTAGTAATACTGGCAAAGACCAAATCTCTTTTCCTGTCCCAGTTTATAAAAAGTTCCTTTCCTGGTATCCAACGTGAAAACAAAACAATGCAGATACCACCATGGTAAAAGAAAGAACCATGGTCTTGCATTTCCCCAGAGTGAGGGATCTTGCAAGGAGAACCCGGTGCATGGCTGCCTATTTCAGTTTGATCTACCACCAGTGGCTGCCCAAGAGTCCTGGCTTAGAATCCGGGGCCTCTAACAAGAAAGAGGAGAGGTGGGTTACCATCTTTCTCCAGTTCCCATATGGCGACGAGGGGAGATGCCAGCAAAATCAGGGAAAACCAGGAGATGACCAACTGCCGATGACACATCTATTAGGAGGGAAACAGGAAGCAGAGAAGGAGAGAAAGAAAAGGAAGAGGAAGGGAAGAGAGAAGAGAGAAGAGAATTATTAATCAATAATTATTGTTACTTTTGGGAGCAATATACACATTCCAGCTACCTTTTTAAAAATCTTGATTTTTCTCCTTTTTCTCCATACTGTCAGGCAAATACTAAATGACTTACAGGAGCCCCCTGGCAGCTTCTGGGTAAGAACATCTCCAAAGAGGGAGTCATAGGCTATCTAGAGTCTAAAGAAACCAGCCGTCTGATACAATCCTCTTTTATTTTTTGAGTCAGGGTTTCACTTTGTTGCCCAGGCTGGAGTGCAGTGGCACAACTGTGGCTCATCACAGCCTCCAACTCTGGGCTCAAGTAATCATCCTGCATCAGCTTCCCCAGTAGCTAGGACTACAGGTGTGTGTCACCATACCTGGCCTAATCCTCTTATTTTTAAGGTGAAAAATCTAAAGCTTAAAGAAGGAACATGACTTGTCTGGATCAGCTTCTGGCAATTATTTATTCAATGCTTACTATGTAAAGAGAACTGAGCTAGGAGCAGTTGGGAGATAGAGGGAAAAAAAGGTTTTACTTGGATCCTGCTTTCTGGAAGCAAATAATTTCACTCAACAAATATGTCTTAAGTCAGTGTGTTAAATGTCTCCCCTCCACCTGTGGAGAAAAGTTAAACACACACCTATATCCCTGCAGCTCAAGGCAGTGTGTGCTGGGCTAGTCAGGGTGAACGGACTTGGGTTGAAGACTTGAAAGATAAACATAGAAGCAAACTTTCAAGTTCTGGCAACAGGTGGGTCACAAGCCCTTGTTGTAGAGGCTTGGCTTTTCTTGTCTAGATGGCAATTGTTCCCAGTTCCAAGATGACTCCCTCCCACCACCACATGTGACCTAGTGGTTCTCAAACATGAGCATATGGCAGAATAACCTGGAAGCATTGCTATAACAAACTGCTGAGTCCCACCCCAGAGTGTCTGACTCAGCTGCCTGGGGGTGAGGCCTGAGAATCTGCATTTCTCCAAAGTTTCTGGATGAAGCTGACACTGCTGGTCCTGGGACCACACTTTGAGAACTACTGGTTTAACCCATGTTAAAAGTCCAGAACCCCTGAAAATCAAGTTGTTGCCTGGGAAAATAAAATCAAATACTGATATATCCATCATGAAATAATGACATGCATACTTTTGTGCTAAACCAGCTATTGGCTTTTTTTTTTTTGAGTTGGGGGTCTCACTCTGTTGCCCAGGCTGGTGGAGTACAGTGGTACGATCATGGCTTACCAGTCTTGACTTTCTGGACTCAGGCGATCCTGCATACCACCATGCCAGCTAATTTTTTAATTTTTATTTTTGGTAGAGACAAGGTCTCACCATGTTGACCAGGCTGGTCTCGAACTCCTGAACTCAAGCAATCTTCCTACCTCAGCCTCCCAAAGTGCTGGGATAACAGGCGTGAGCCACCCACCCACCACACCTGGTCCAGCTACTGTCTTATATTGAAACCCAGTCTAGATTAGTGTCCAGGATTTATGAAAATCTTCAGATTGCAAAAATTACACCCCAGTTATGAACTACATACAGGTGACTATTGTTTAATTGCATTCTGAAATGTCTCTACCCGCCTTGCAGGACACCACTGGACTGCAGGAACATGGTTTCAGACACCACTGGTCTAAATTATAGGAAGAACAAACCTATTTCATAGGTTTCCTAAGTTATTGAAATCCTTGCATGAGGGGGAAGGGACCCCAAGTTAGGCATTCCTATTTCCAGGGATACGCTAAGGGCTCCCTAACACCAGTGCCAATATGGGCATGTCAGTGACATTTGGGTTGGCATCCCTCTTCAAGTTCTCAGCCAAATACCTTACAAATGGACATTCCTTGGTTGGGCTGACTGGGTACTGACACATCGTGACTTTGTCAGGGCTGCTGCTAACCCTAGGGGACTTCCTACATACTTCATGCCTTGTATTGTAAAGCTCGTGAGTGGCAGAGACAGGGCTAGAAGTCGAGCCTTCTTGTGTGCTCTGCAGTACTCTGTCACCACAGCGTGACGTTTTGGGGACGTGGTTATCAATTCAGTTCAGGTTTTGACTGTAGCAGAGTACTAGTGGCACAGAGCATCGGCTAATACATTCACAGGCTTGGTGTCAAGCAGACTTGGGCTTAAATTCTGGTCCCGCCACTCACTCGCTGTGTGATGTTGGCCAAGATACCCTGAGCCTCAGTCTTCTCATCTATAAAATGAACTTAACACTCAACTCAAAGGGTTGTCGGAAAACGCAAGGAGATGACGTATTACAGAAGGCAATGTATCACACATTCGCTTATACCTAGATTCAGAGATAAGAGAATGACTTGCTATTTCTGTTTTGTATACAATGGATAACCAAAAAAGCCATGCCAGGTTTCAGGGAAATGCCCTTCAAGATACTGCAGTGACAAGGGCCTGTAAAACCCAGATGTCGGCACTCTGGGAACGGAAATGGGAGGATTCCTGGCACCTCCTGGTAGTTCCTTGATATTCTCTTGACTCTGGGGTTTCCCTTTGGCCATGTGCCCAGCACTCTTCTCTGGGCCTCCGGTGCATGTGAGAATTTCAGGTGAATGGCACATCAAGGTAAGGGAGCCCTGGCTAGAGTTCTAAGAAACTGCTCCTGTTATAGTATCGCCTATATTTTAAACCACGGAACACTGGCAAGGGGTGGAGACGGGGGTGGGTCACCCTCTTTTGGGGGGACAGAAGGTTGAGGTTTCACTCTGTCACCCAGGCTGGAATGCAGGGTGGCATGGATCACAGCTTCCCGCAGCCTTCACCCTCTGGGCTCAGGCGATGCTTCCACTTCAATTTCACAAGTAGCTAGGACTATAAGCACACCCTACCACGCCTGGCTGATTTTTAATTTTTTTGTAGTGACAGGGTCTTGCTATGTTGTCCAGGCTGGAGGGATACACTTTTAATAAAATCTGGATAAATAAAAAAAGGGAACAATATATGACCATCCTTTGGCTCTCTGGCTGGTCAGCTCATCCTGGCTAACTGTATCCCTCAGCCCTCACTTCCTTGACACAGTAAGTCTGAAAGTCTTGAGGATTAAAATTTAAAAATTTTCATGCAATTTCATAGGTTTCCTAAGTTATTGAAACCCTTGCGTGAGGGAGGAAGGGACCCCAAGTTAGGCATTCCTACTTCCAGGGATACGCTAAGGGCTCTCTACTACCAGTGCCAATATGGGCATGCCGGTGACATTTGGGATGGCATCTCTCTTCAAATTCTATTTTGTTTGTTACTTTTTAACTTGAAAAGATAATTATTATTTAAAAATAAAATGTACAGGCACAAATGGCATAGGTGACACATGCAAAGTCCCAAGTTTGAGAGCCAGGCAGACATCTAGAATGGGCACCCACTTATTAATAAGCTCTGCCACTTATTAGCTGTGTGATCTTGGGTGAGTCACTGAACCTTTTAAAGGCTCATGCTCTTCATCTGAAAATGGGTATCCTATGGTGGTGAGGAGGTAATGAAATAATTCACGTACAGTTTCCAGCATGGTGCCCGGATAGAGTCAGGACCCGAGTATGTGCTCTTCTTCCACAGAACTTACTATGTTGGCAATATTGCAGTTATTGCTTTCCTTTTTCTTTTCTTTTTTTTTGTGTAGGGGTCTCACTTTATCACCCAGGCTGGAGTGCAGTGGCATCACTGCTCACCACATATAGCCTCGACTTTCTGGGTTCAGGGGATCCTTTTGCCTCAGCTTCCTGAGTGGCTAGGACTGCAGGCACACGCCACCACACCTGGCTAATTTTTAAATTTTTTGGTAGATACGAAGTCTTGTTATGTTTCCCAGGCTGGTCTCGAACCCCTGGGCTCAAGCGATCCTCCTGCCTCAGACTCCCAAGATGCTGGAATTCCAAGTGTGCGCCACCATGCCTGGTCCACAGTTACTTCTTTACTGTTTGTCTTCCCTGCCACACTGAGCTCTCCCGTGGCAGGGTTCATGCCTGTCTTGATTCATACTTTGTTCCAGAGTCCAGCCCAGAGGGACTCCATGAATCATTAGTAGAATGAATGAATGTACAGAAATCATAAAACTATAGCTCCCAATAAAATATCCTCTAACAGTTTAATCCAAATTCTGTCAATACCTTGAAATTCCTTTTTGGAGAAGAGCAGGCCATCAGATGGTTTCATAATTTCTTTGTTAAAATGATATTTTAATCTGATCACACTGTTGCATACCATTTTACCTGGGCATATATCAGATACCAGTACAGTAAAGATAATCTTTCCCCCCCCTCATAAATTGAAAGATTCATCAGAAAGTAGTTTTGAACATTACAGTTGCTCTTAATTTCTTAAGTGTGGCCAAAGTTAGTTAATCTAAAAGAACTGGGAACTCCGGCTTTCCATTTGGCTGAGGTCACGACTGGCTACCAAACCCATCACAAACATGGGAGCAAGTCTGATCGTAACATTCAGCTATGAGCTACAATTACAAATTCAGTTATTTTAAGAAATGCATGAAAGTCTTTTTAAAAGGTTTCAATACTAAGGCAAGCATCCCTGAGTTTAACGATCCTTTAACTGATAGGCATTCATATTTAAGAACACACTACTTCAAAATAAGATAAAACACACCTTTCTATAAAATATGCATTTGTTCACAGACTTTGGTATATAATTATTATTAGCTGAATTTGAAGATGGACACATTATATATCAGTCCTCAAAGTACAGCATTTTCACCAGTGTCCCTGCAGGTGAATCACCAGGGGTGCTCCCAGGATCCACAAACTCCACTCTGCCTGGTGTAAGGGTAGCACACTAACATTATTGGTGTCTACACCCAGACAGGTGCAGGCACACAGGAGGGGGAGGCAGGAGCTAGGGAGGACCTTACCTTACTCTGGGCTGGCTGCAGGGTCTGAGGGGCCTGAAACAGTTGTGTCTTCTGGGGCTGTGACTGCTACTGGAGCTTATATACTCTACTCCTACCAGGCTTTCTGATGGAAACTCAAACTAGAAACTGACTTGTTCCAAGTTGCAACATTGAAAACAACTCTCAAAACCTTCTGGGGGAATTTCAAGAAGTTCCTTTTTTTCCTCTCTCTCTGTGTATCAATAACACGGAGGGAACTTAGACATCAAAATCCCAGGTAATGAACTAAGAGGAAATGACTTTGGGGTGGGGAAAAAGGAAGGAGATGGGGATGCTGATTTCTTCGGGTTTACATCATGGCCAAGGTGCGTAGAGAAAGCGCTAGGCAGCCTCCCTGGTTTTGCAGACCAGGGGAAGAAGGAAGGCCAAGGGGAGGTCAGGCGGGAGGCTGAGCTCATGCCAGGATGGGGCAACTGGATGCTAGAAGGCCTGGAAGCAAAATCCATGGTTCTTTCGAAGTCAGAGGGTTTGGCATATCCGGGGCACCTTCCCCTGCTTTATTCCTTTGACATCTGGATTCTGGAAACACTATCACCACCCTTTGTGGCTCCAGGCACCGCACACACACGAACACAGACACACAGACCTATGCACATTCATACAGACACACAAATAAAAATGTGTGCACTGGCCAGGCACAGTGGCTCACACCTGTATCTTGAGAGTCCAAGATTAGAGGATCACTTGAGGCCAGGAGATCAAGACCAGCCTGGGCAACATGGCGAGTCGCCCATCTCTTAAAAAAAAAAAGTGTGTATCGCTAATAAGACTCCCATATGTGCAGAGACACACCCTGTGCTCACAGGCACTCTCTCATCGAGACAGATGGGAGCAGAAAGTGACATATCCACAGACCGCCACACTCAAGGCACACCCCCTTGGACGCCCAGACTATACCCTCCTTTCTTTTGCACACAGCTACCCAGATGCACACGATCCGCGGAATAAACACATAGCCCCTAGTGGCGTTTACAGCAGCTAATAAGTGTGCAAAGGGGTACACTTGTGCTAGACCCCCCGCCCCCATCTGGAACACGAACAGGAACCCGTAGGTACACGCACACCAAGCACACGCGGACAGATGCAGGCCGTCCCCAGAGCCGCCGACAGAGGGCGCTGCTGCCAGGCGGTCCCCGCGGCCGGGAGCCCACACCCCCCCGCCGACTTCTCCATCCCGGCCCGGCCCCCGCGCCGGGGGAAGTTCCCGGGGCGGGGGTGGGGGCCGGGCCGAGTTTCAGGCGGGCTCAGATTTCCGGGCTAACTTTCCTCGCAGTCGCAGCGGGGAGGGGACAACGGGAAACCCGGGCGAGAGCGACGGAGCTTCCCAGCCGCACACTTCCTCCCTCCCGCTGTGTGTCTGGGCCTGGGAGGGCGCCGGCCGCTACGCTGGCAGTCCCACTGGTTATCCGACCTTGTGGTCTGACTAGGGGCGGAGACGTAACCTCCAGCTTAGAGCGCCTCCTCCCATCTCCTGTGTCCTAGGCCTTCCGGAACGTTGCCTCTTAGGCTTTAAGTGGAACGAGTATGTTGGTTGTGTGATACTATTTGTGTGTGTGTGTGTGTGTGTGTGTGTGCACCTGCCCTTTTCACAATTGGTATCGCTGGGGAATATGTAACAATGGGGGAGGGGTTCTTCTGTAAAACTATATTCATTTCTCCCAACCAGTCACCTGAGTATTGAACAGAAAACTTAATATGAAATTGACATAAAATAGTTTGACTAATTGTTTATTTGGGGGTTTTTTTTGAGTCGGGGTTTCGTTCTGTCACCCAGGCTGGAGTGCAGTGGCACAGTCACGGCTCACTGCATCCTCCACCTCTGAGGCCTAGGCTATCCTTCTGCTTCAGCCTCCCGAGTAGTTGGGACTATAGGTGCTGACACCATGCCCGGCTAATGTTTTTGGTTTTTGTAGAGACAAGATCTCGCTATGTTGCCTAGGCTGGTCTCAAACTCCTGGGCTCAAACAATCCTCCCACCTCAGCCTCCCAAAGTGCGGGGTTTTCAGGCATGAGCCACAGCAATGACCAGTTTCTGTAATTTATTTACAGTGGCTGCACCGCTACAGTTTGTCCTTGTGCTCCCCCCATAAATAAACACATAAATAAAATAAGACAAGTCAGGCCCCAAAGATACACAGGTATTTTATTCATGTGTGCATAAAAGCATCTTCAAAATGAAAAAAAAATGATTTGCAACCTAAAATCTCGATAAAAAATTAGTGTGCTAGTTATGCAAAAGAAGCTATACAATAAACCCCAAGCCTCTTTTCCACACAGGTTGCAACTCCAGGGCCAGCCCTATATAAAAAATGTGGAGCCCCCACTGTTCACTGATTCCAGGGACAAGCACTAGGTGTTTAAGAGCATTGTACCCTGGAGTCACAGAGAACTGTATTCCAGAACCCCCTCTGCAGATCGCTTGACTTCTGCAAACCCGAGTTACCTATACCTCTAAAATGAAGTTAATAATAGTACCTCATTTTAGGTTTGTCGGGAAGGTTAAATAAGATATGATGGGATGTACTTAGCACAGCATCCTAAGTGCTTACTGAATGACTGTTTAATAGTTATCTTTTTATCCTGCCGTGTCCCAGAAAGACTGGGTAGTTCACAGGAGGGCACTAGAGATGACAAGGAGGAGTGGAAGACGACAGAATGCGTGAAAGGAGCCAAGAATAGGGCTTCGAGTAGTCCTCACGCAGGGAAACCACATGGCTCTGAGCATCCAGGTAACCGAGACAAGGAAGAACTCACACCTGCCCCGTCTCTGCCTCATGGTACTGACTATTTTGATGTGTCCACTTCCCCTGTGGTGGAAACAGTACTCATACTTTATCTACCTGTAACAAAAGCATCTAGGGGCTCAGGTCCCACACTCAAAGATTGTGCCTCAGTGAATCTGGGGTGGGGCTTGGGAACCTACATTTTCACAATGGAGGCTCGACAGGACTGTGACCCACGCTTTGAGAGAGGCAGTTCGCCTGTGCCCCACTGCCTGTGGATCCAGCCTTGCCTCACTGTTCTCCAGTGCCCCTGAGGTCAGCCAACTCTGGTCCTGTCAGCCACATGCCCGTGGACTCGATTTTCCAGAAGAGGTCTATCAACTTCTCCCACTTCACAGCCCAGACCCTGACCCCGGGTGCACAGAACCAGTACCCATGGCTTACCCTCTGGAAGAGGAAGGTCGGCTGACAGGCAGCGGGTGTGCTGAGCTGGCAGGTTGACATGACGGATGAGGTCATGGGATGGAGGGAATCCCCCTAGAAACGAAAATAACTTGAAGAATTTTGGGACCACAAAACCCTTTTTTTCTAGAAGAATACTCTGAGTTTCTAGTACACATTTTAGATAAAGAAGTTATGTGTACTTTTAAAAATGTTTAGAAGGTTACGCAAGCAATATGTGCATGCATGCTATCGTCAAAACTTCACACAATACAAATACACATAGAATACAAAGTCAGAGGCCAAGCATGGTGGCTCACACCTGTAATCCCAGCATTTCGGGAGGCTGAGGTGGGAGGATTGTTTGAATCTAGGAGTTGGAGACCAGCCTGGGCAATATAACGAGACCTCATCTCTACAAAATAAAAAATAAAAAATAAAATAGCTGAGTGTGGTGGCATGTGCCTGTAGCCCTAGCTACCTGGGAGACTGAGATGGAAGAATCACCTGAGCCCAGGAGGTCGAAGCTACAGTGAACTGTGAATGTGCCGCTGCACTCCAGCCTGGGCACAAAACGAAACCATGACTTAAAAAAAAAAAACTAAAGCCCTGAATTGTATGGCTCCAAGGGAATGCCAGTATTCCCCCAGAGCCTCTGATGTTCTCTGAGTATTCATATCTATTTATTTGGTCACATAAATGGGATCATACTACATATATTTTTCTGCAAACTGCTCTTTTCTTGTGACAGTCTGTTTTGTAGCCAGTGGCTTGCAGTGAGTGTCTTTCTAGAGGTCACCTAAATAGATTTTACATTTAGATCTGTCAGGCTTATTTGTCCAACAATCTCATTTCAGGCTCCCAAAATGGCTTCGCATTTCCAGGCACCAACCCACACCAGACAATATCCTGGTTAAGAAAAGACAATCTTTTCCTGTGTGTCTCTCTTAGGAGCAAGGAATTTGATCTTGAAGCCACCATAGCCTTTTCCTGAAGTCTTCCTGGCCACCTCTAAACCACTCCCTCACAAGGAGAATGGGCTTATTAAAAAAGTGTTACAAAAATCAGGTTTGCCTCTGAGTTGGGCATAGGTTCAGGATCCCAGATGAATGGGCACTCCAAGTAGGTGGAAATGGGCAGAGAACTGAGTCACATGTGTCTGTTAGATGAGCCCACGTCATTAGATCTGCCAAGGAAGTGCAGAAATAGGGCAATTGTGTGGATCATGGAGACTTCTTCTCCTAAATGGTTACTTTTGAAGGGACATTTCTTGTTTAGGAGTATGGGCGGTAGCTTCCACCTGCCATCTCATAGGTAAGTGCTCTTACAGAAAAAATATCAGAAGACTCTAAAATCAAAAAAGTAACAGTGTATACACAGTCTGACAATTAAGATCGTGAACTTGCCACTGAGTGCTTATGTTGGCAGTGCTGTGCAAACAACTCTGTAAGGTTTCATAGGCTTGGTATATCAGTGTTTCACAGCTGTGTTCATGTCTACATGTGGAGGTATCTTGCTGAGTGGCGTTCATTATTCTATATTTTTGTGAGCCATCACAAGAATGTCAGAGCTTGAATTAGAGCAATAAACAAACATTAAATTTCTTCTTAAACTTGGCAAGAGTGGAAGTGAAATCAGGAACATGCTAGTCCAAGTTTATGGGGATAATGCCTTAAAGAAAATGGCAGGGTACAAATGGATTAAACATTTTTCTGAGGGAAGAGAAACTGTCACTGGTGAAGAGAGACCAGGACTCCCAGTAATAAGCAGAACTGATGAAAACATTGCAAAAATTCACCAAATTGTGTGCCAGAATTGTTGGCTGACTGCGAGAAGCATAGCAGACCAAATAAATATCAATAGAGAAACAGTTAGGAAAATCTTTTGAAAATCTTGGCATGAGAAAGGTGTGTGCAAAAATGGTCCCGAAGGAGCTCTCGCATCACAACAATGCACCAGCTCACACAGCACTGTGAGGGAGTTTTTAGCCAGTAAACAAATAACTATGTTGGAACACCCTCCCTACTCACCTGATCTGGTACCCAGTGACTTTTTTCTTTACCTGAAGATAAAGAAAATACCGAAAGGAAGATATTTTGATGACATTCGGGACGGCTATTTATGACTACAGCTTTAATGGTCATTCCAGAAAAAGAGTTCCAAATTGCCTCGATGGGTAGACTTGGCACTGGCATTGGTGCATAGCTTCCCAAATGGAGTATTTTGAAGGTGACCACAGAGGTATTCAGCAATGAGATATATAGCACTTTTTCTAGAATGAGCTTGTGAACTTAATTGTCAGGCCCTGTATATGAGTGGTATGATTGTGAATGATTTTGTTTTCTTGTTTGTGGTTCCCTAAATTTTCCAGAATGTCTACAGTAAACTTAAATTACTTTTTTTTGGAGGGGGGTCTCCCTATGTTGCCCAGGTTCGTCTCAAACTCCTGGCTTTAAGTGATCCTCCTGCCTTACCCTCTCAATGTGTTAGGATTACAGGTGTGAGCACCACATCCGGGCGTGTATAACTTTTTAAATCAGGAAAAGTGTTATAGAAAGAAGAAGTGAGTGAAGCATTCATAAAAGGTGGGACATGTAGTGCTCAGGAATTTGTGTTCTAGAATCAGAAGGACATGGTTAGGTCTGTCTCATATTTCAAGTATAACTGAATGTGCTCATGGATTATGGTCTTTTCCTGGGATGTAAGTTGCCAACTCACTACTGAAATGCTGTACTTTTATGGGTGGTGATGGAGAAGCATCTGTTTTAGGTGTGGTACTTCCTGGAGGCAGAAGATTGCCTGAAGTGAGCTCATTCCATTTTTCAAGTGCCCGTCAAGCACTTGTTTTTTGTTTTAATGCTTTGCAAAAAATTCTTAGAGTCAGATCGATTCTTAAAGGTTCCATGATGTCCTCACCAACCTCCTACCCTTCAGTGATGACTCTGATCACATTTCTAAGTGTCATCATTCTACCCTGGGCTTATGATATGAGGGCAGATGATGTTAGATGCAGTCACTGCCGAATTGCATCACCAAGTAGGCATCTTTGACCTGCTTGACTGGACTCACTACAGGGTAAGAGTTCCACTTTGACCTTGATTTTGTCATCTGCATGTGGAAACCTTTTTCTTTTCCTTTCTAAATGCAACTCTATGTTAATCCCAGTGAACGAAATGGGTGTGTGGGCAGCTGGAAGGAAGTGGGTGTGGCCCAGGCTGGAGGATTGCTGAGGTATAGAAATGCCCATGCCAGCAAGGTATGGCATCGGTTGGTTTGGTCTTGCTGTTAGTGGAAACAGACGGGTAGAGCAGGGCAAACTGGGAACAATGTGGAGAGGGCAGACGTCTGGGCAAAGCCCTGTCACTTGCTGTGCAAGGGTCCCTGTCACATCAACCCCAACCAACAACCATTGAATGTTAACTGGCCACCCCTGCATTTATAAGATGAATTGTTAAGCCACCACAGAATAAAGCACATTGCTTCTGCTACTCACCCCGGAGCACATAGAATTCTCCAGGCCGGAAATAGCTTGATGAAAAATCAGGGCCTGCAACTTGGAGAATCTTCCATTGTGACAGTTGATTTGGGACTTACATTTGAGGCTGCTTTTGTTTCTTTGTTCATAGAAAATTTACATTCATCAGGCTTTTTTTGTTCTGGAAATGTACTATGGAAGATAGCTTTGACCTTGAAACCATCTATATAAAATTTAAAAGTCCCTAAGTTTAGAATGACGACAGAGGCCTGAATTCTGTCAGGATGTAAATGTAGCTAAATTGTGAGGTTCTCTTTGACCTTTTGTTCCTCCATACATATCTTACCTCCCCCCCCCCCCACCCCCCC
>NW_007249902.1:505791-533780 GCF_000164805.1 Carlito syrichta | reverse complement strand
TTCCCCCCCCCCCCCCCACCTCCCACCCCATCAGCCCCACAGGCTGCCTGTAAGATTAAAGAACTTGTTTTTGTACTGAAGATCAATGGGCAGTAGGTCACGGACACCTCCTTGATGGTATCCAATCAGTGGAAGGGTAAGAGCAACTTTGATCACTGGGCATTCCCCCTCCCGCATCCATTGTTCACAAGATTTGCAACATACCCAATTCCTCCTTTAGATATCATAAGCCTAAGACTGGTCTTTGAGATATTTTTCAGACTCTGCATTCTGGTGGACTCACTGACCCCACCTGGACCCGTGACCCATACCAAGAAGCTGACTCAACTGGTCCTGTGACTTCTTACCCAGAAACTGACTCCATGCACGAAGGTAGTTTCAACACCTCTATGACTTCATCTGCAACCAGTCAGCAGCGCTGGTTCTCTGACCCCTCTCGCCTGCCAAATTAACCTTAAAACCTTAGCCTGAAAACTCTTGAGGAGGCAGATTTAAGAACTATCTCGTGGCCTCCTCGCTCAGCTGCTTTGCAATTATTAAACTCTTTCTCTACTTCAACAACTGCTGACTCAGTCTATTGGCTTTTCTGTGCAGTAGGCATAAAAACCCAGGAGGCTGTAACAACCCCTGTCTCTGCCCTGTCATTATCTCTCTAATTTTTGGTTTTGAAAATCTTTATCTCTCTCTCTCTCTCTCTCTCTCTCTCTCTCTCTATCATGTTCTTATTTTATTTTTAATTTTTTTTAGAGATAGGGTCTTGCTCTGCCACCCAGACAGGAGTGCAATGGTGTTATCACAGCTCACTACAGACTCAGACTTCTGTGCTCAAGTGATCCTCCTGCCTCAGCCTCCTGAGTAGCTATGACTATATGACTATGTGTACTACCATACCGGGTTAATTGTTTTTTTATTCTTTGTAGAGACAGGATCTTGCTACATTGTCCAGGCTGGTCTTGAACTCCTCAAGTGATCCGCCTGCCTCAGCCTCCCAAAGCACTTAGATTACAGGCATAAGCCACTGTATCTGGTTTATCTCTTTGGCACTTTTAAAAGTAACTCATACCCCTAGTTATTAATTTAAAAAATACACTGGTTACAAAGTTGTCTGTCTTCTTGAGGTGACTCCTGGGCCTCCAATGTGTATACCACAGATTCAAACCAGGCTGTCCCAAATACACCCTTCAGATTTGGTGAATGTCTTCCAGTCATTGTACTTGAACATGTAACTATAACTGTGATAGTTACACAGCAAGTCAATATGCCAAGACACAGGGTTGCGGCAGAGAAAGAATTTTTTTTTCTTTTTGAGTTGGAGTCTCACTCTGTCACCTAGGCTGGAGTGCAGTGGCATGCTCACAGCCACCGCAGCCTCTACCTGCTGGGCTTAGGTGATCCTTCCACCTCAGCCTTTCAAGTAGCTGGAACGACAGGTGCACGCTACCATGCCTAGCTTATTTTTTTATTTATTATAGAGACAAGATCTCACCAAGTGGCCCATGCTAGTCTCAAACCCCCAGGCTCAGCAATCTTCTCTCCTTGGCCTCCCAAAGTGCTGGGATTATAGGCTGAGCCACTGCACCTAGCTGAGAAAGATACTTAACTGTAGGGTCACCAAATGAGATGGGAAGAACTTCAAATCCATCTTCTCAAGGAATTTGGCGCTAGGGTTTTGAGTTTGGGAGTGGGCCGAAGTCTGGGTGTCATTGATTGGTTGAAGAGTGCAGGATGGCGTCATGGACAGGGAGCGGCAGAAGCTGTTTTCTCCTGTTGATCCCATTCCTCTGTGGGGACACTTCCAACTGGTTGCTGGAATTTGGGGTCTGAAAAATATCTTAAGCCATCCTTCAACAAAAGCCCTGTTGTTCTAATGTCAGAATCTGTTGATACAAACAATAGGAATGCAAATCAATTTTTTTTTTTTAATTGAAGTCTCACTCTGTCACCCAAACTGAAGTGCAGTGGCACGCTCCCGGCCACTGCAGCCTCGACTTGCTGGGCTCAGGTGATCCTTCCACCTCAGCCTTCCAAGTAGCCAGAACTACAGGTGCACACTACCACACCCAGCTAATTTTTTGATATATTGTAGAGACGAGGTCTCACCATGTTGCTCAGGCTGGTCTCGAACCTGTGGGCTCAGACAATCCTCTCGCCTCGACCTCCCAAAGTGCTGGGATTATAGGCTTAAGCCACTGCGCCTGGCCTGCAAATCAATTTTTAAAACAGTCTTACCGGGCTTGGGGGCTCAGCCTGTAATCCCACGCCTTTGCGAGGCTGTGGTGAGTGGATTGCCTGAGCCCGCGGGTTCGAGACCCGCCTGGGCAGCGAGACCTCATCTCTACAATAAATCAAAAAATCAGCCGGGCGTGGTAGCACACGCCTGTAATTCCGGCTACTTGGAAGGCTGAGGTGAAAGGATCGCTGGAGCCCAGCAGGTCGAGGCTGTGGTGGCCGGGAGCGGCCACTGCACTCCAGTCTGGGCGACAGAGTGAAACTCCAACTCAAAAAAAAAAACCAAAAAAACCCCCCAAAAAACAGTCTTATGACCCATATGTCAGAAATCCTACCTGTAAGGAACATGGCCAGGCATGGTGGCTCATGCCTGTGATTCCAGCACTTTGGGAGGTTGAAATAGGGGCATCACTCTGAACCAGGAGTTGGAGACCACTCTGGGCAACATAGTGAGACCTCGTCTCTACAAAAAATTAGCTGGGCATAGTGGTGTATACAACTACAGTCCCAGCTACTCAGAGGTTAAGGCAGCAGGATCCCCGGAGCCCAGGAGGACGAGGCTGCGGTGAGCTGTGACTGTGCCACTGCACTTCGGCCTGGATGACAGAGTAAGATCCTGATTCAAAAGAAATAATTAAAACGTTTTTTTTTTAAAAAGTATATCTATAGCAACAATAGGAATGCAAACGGTCAGTTTCTGGCACCATGTAGCTTTAGCAACAAGGAAGTAGGCCAAAGTGCAGCCTGATTCATGCTTAATTATAACTATATTTCTGTCCAGAACTCAGCATGCAATTCTCATCAAGCCTATGGGGGACAACCCCATAGACAGAAATTCACTTTTATTTTTGTCCTATAATGGGTGAGAGACGTTCCTTTAAGACCTTGGAAGACTGAAAGAATCTTCAGTCTGGGGCTCTGTCACTGACAGTTTGTCCTCCAGTTAAGGAGATGTGATGAAGCATGAAAGTCGAACGGTCCCCAAACAGAAATGTGGCAAGGTAGGAGGTGACTGATCACCTGTGGCTCACTTTGTGAGCACCAGTAATCGTGACTTGCCACTCTGCAGTATTTGGGAAGCCAGAGAAATGTAGCAAGAAGGAAAGAAGTCTTCTTAATCTTATCAGGAGGCAGCAAAGCAAACCGACCCTGGAGTTGAACAGTCTTGGGTTTGGGTCCCAGTTCTTTTTTACTGGCAGTATTTTCTTTGGCAAATTACTTCAATTATCAGTTTCCGCATCTGTAAAATGAGACTGCTAATAGAACCTAGCTCAAAAAATGGATAGAAGGATTAAGTTACATTTTGTGTAGAAGGTAGATAAATACATGGTAACCGTTCACGAAAATTAAATAATATAAAAAAGGAATGCAGTTGGTTTCCAAGGCAGTCACTAATCTTCCAATGTGGCCATTATATGTGCACAATGCAGCAAAGTTTTAATAACTATTTTGTCTTTATTTGATTACTTTCTTAATTAATTATTTTTTAATTTTAATTTTAATTGACATATTTTTTAAGAGACAAGGTCTAACTCTGTTGTCCAGGCTAGAGTGCAGTGGTGTGATCATAGCTCACTGCAGTCTCAATCTTCTAGGTCCAAGAGATTCTCCCACCTCAACCTCCCAAGTAGTTGAGACTATAGGTGTGCACCACCACACCAGGCTAATTGATTACTTTCTCTTTGACAAAATGTGTACTGAGCACTTACTTTGTGCTAGGTTCTGTGCCAGAGTAGAAGGAACACACTCCACTATAATGTGTTCAGTATACTCAGCGACAACAGAAAAGCTAAGTGGCAATGATACTGTAGGATGACAATCAGGATAGGATGCTATAGATACACATCTTTGGGGTGGTTACCAGGGGAGGCTTCCCAGGAGAGGTGATGTCTGAGCTGAGACCTGCAGAATGAAGAGATCACCTGAGAAGCCATGGTAACAAGGAATGTGCTTCCTAGGGACCAGGTACTGTACTGAATGTTTTCTCATCCAGTACTCACAATAAAATGATTCAGTGGATATCATCCTTCCCACTTTACAGATGCGGAGATGAGGCTTAGCGATATCAAGTTAACCTGCCGTGGAACACATAGCTAGTAAGCAGACAAGCTGGGGTTGATTGAAACACATCACGTGTTTGAATCCATTGGTACCCTCTGTCCTGTAAGACCACCCTATATTATGTTTGTAAGTGAGAACAGCACATGTTACCAGTGAAGGCGTTACCCTCAGTGAGGCCACCTATAGGAGACCAGAGGGAGGAAGGGTTTCCTAAGATGTGGGTACCCATGAACTAGGAGGTGTAGATAACTCTTGGGGAGAGAATGCTAGAAGTCCAGGGGCTTGAGGGAATGAGGCATCCTGACATGAGGGTCAGGTAGGGAAAGACTTGGGGCCGGGGGCCCAGCGAAGAGAGCAACAGCAGCCCGAGCAAATGAACAAGACTGGCGACTGTGCTCCTCCCACTGTGAGGAGGGGGCCCATGACTTTGCCCCTCTGTGACTGTGAGCACCCCACAGGTAACACTGAAAAAACATCAGGGTGCACTGGGCTTGCTTTTTTTTTTTTTTTTTGACAGTTAGTTTTTTATTATTACCTGTGAAGTGGCCATCATGGATCTTCTAAGTCATGTTAAATGATTTTTTGTGTGTGTGTGTTGAAATTTTGGATTCAGTGGGTACATGTGCAGGCTTGTTACATGGGTATATTGCATGATGGTGAGGTTTGGGCCTCTACTGAGCTCTCCAGATGGTGAGCATGGTCCCCCCAGCGTCTGTTATCCCCATCCTTATGCCCAAGCGTTCCCAGTCTTTGGCTGCCACTTACAAGTGAGAACATGTGGCATTCGGTTTTCTGTTTCCATGTTAATTCACTTAGAATAATGGCCTCCAGCTGCATCCACGTTGCTGCAAAGGACGTGGTTTCATTCAAAAACATGGAACACTTCATGAATTTGTGAGTCATCTTTGTGTAGGGGCCATGCAAATTGTCTCTGAATGGCTCCAATTTTAGCATATGCCCTGCTGCAGTGAGCACTGTGCTTCCCTTTAAGCCTAGAACAGGAAGAGAGTTGGTTAAAAGGGCGCAAGCCACAGGTTGGAGACCAAGTATGTACCCTGACATGTGCTAGGGCCGCGGAGCAGGCTGAGTCTAGACTAGTTGGCAATACCTAGCCAAAACGCTCCATTCCTGTTGTTGACCAGATCATCAAAGTTCCGTAACAGGTTCTTTCTGTTTCCAATTATGAATTGAGCAGGGAACACCAACGAGTCTGAGAATTAATTGCCCTTGTATCACTTTTTGCTGTGAGCTTAGTATTCTAAAAAAAGAGCAAGCGTCATTTGGACCTGTCAGTTTCTGAGACTGACACCCCTCAGAATGATATGTGGGCATTAGTGGGACAGTCCTTTAACACTGTCCTTATAATAGCAGCTAATTTTTATTTTGTTTTATTTTATTATTTTTTGAGTTGGGGTCTTACTCTGTTGCTCAGGCTGGAGTGCAGTGACACAATTCTGGCTCACTGCAGCCTTGACCTCTTGGGTTCAGGCAATCCTTCACCCCAGCCTCCCGAGTGGCTAGGACTTCAGGCATGTGCCACCATGCCTGGCTAATTTTTAAAATTTTTTGTAAACACAAGGTCTCGCTATGTTACCCAGGCAGGACTTGAACTCCTGGGCTCAAGCAGTTCTCCTGCCTTGGCCTCTCAAAGTGCTGGGATTACAAGCATGAGCCACTGTACCTGGCCTAGCAACTAACTTTCATTTACACTGCTTGATTATTGCCAGACACCACTTAAGAGCTTATAGTTAGTCCTTTTAACAACTCTTTTACAGGCAAAGACACAGCAGGCAGAGTCAGAATGAGTAGCTTGCCCAATGTCTGCCGGCAGGGAGGTGGCAGAGCTGGGACTCTCAAATGCAAACACTGCCCTTGATCGCCTCTGCCAGGGGCTAGTGATGTAATTGTCCCATGAGTCTATCAGATGGGTTGTTTGCCAGAAGAGCCTTCTGAAGTGCTTTGGGCTGCACAGGACCACAGTTAGACTACCTGTGCATGGTTTAAGCTGGCATTTGTTTTATTTTTATTTAAATTTTTTTCTGGGTAGGAGTCTCCCTCTGTCGTCCAGGCTGGAAAGCAGTAGCACAGTCTCAAACTCTCGGACTCAGGCAATGCTCTCTCCTGGGCCTCCCAAAGTGCTGGTTTTATAGGTGTGAGCCACTGCACCTGGTCTAAACTGGCATTTGTTAGCCTCAGTTATTTACTGAGTGACAAGTACAAACCAGGCATCAAGCTAAGTTCTGTGAATACAGTTGCAAACAGAACAGACCTGGACTCTGTCTTCATGGAGCTAAATATATCTGTTTGGCCTTGTGTGGTGTTTCATGCCTGTAATCCCAGCACTTGAGGAGGCTAAGGTAAGAGGATTGCTTGAAGGCAGAAATGTAAGACCAGTGTGGACAATATAGTGAGACTCTGCCTCTAAAACAAAACAAAACCAAATAAGAATGTGCATAAATAAAATTTTGATGAGGCAGAATAACAATGGAGATCTCCCTCCAGCATGAGACAGGAGGGGCCTCTCTGATGGGGAGGCAGTTAAGATGGGACCTAAAAATTAGCCAGGCAAGGTGGCATGCCCATGTGATCCAAGCTACTCAGAGGCTAAGGCAAGAGGATTGCTTAAGCCCAGAATTTCTAGGCTGCAGTGAGCTATGATGTGCCACTCACTGCACTTCAGCCTGCGTGACAGACCAAGAGCCTGCCTCAAACAAAAGAAAACAAAACAAAACAAAAGAGTCACAACGTCTATGGATTTAGAAAGGTGGACAAAGATGAGAATGAGCTAGGAGTCCCCACAGTGGGACAGGGCTTGGCATGTTTGCAGAACTGAAAGGAGGCAGGTGTGACTAAAGCCCAGGAGAGAGATGCCCAGGGAGGCTGGGGCAGGCCTGGGGGAGGCGTGACTGCACAGGTGCTGCAAGGTGGGCACCTTTAGCCCTGAAGGATGGAAAAGCCACTGAGCTGAAACAGCCACGACAACCAAAACCAAGATGCAAGGATGCTTTGTAATAGGATCAGATACAAATGAAGACCTTGGGAGCATCAGCACATGGCTGACTCGACCAGAAGTTTCCAAACTCAGGTTTCAGAACCTTTAGTGCGTCAGTAATTGTTTTCATGGTGCTTATAGGCCAAAAGAATACCTAACAGTTCATTTTATTCAGTAGTTAGGGCCAAATGACTTTAAAAGTCTTTTGTGTGTTATCTGAAAAGGTCACAAAGTTAGCCAGGTGTGGTGGTTCATACTTGTAATCCCAGCACTTTGAAAGGCTGAGGTGGGAGGATTGCTTGAGGCCAGGAGTTTAAGATCAGCCTGGTCAACTAGCAAGACTCCGCCTCTACGAAAAATAACAAAAAATTGGCGAGGCAAGGTGGCATGCACATGTGATCCCAGCTACTCAGAGGCTGAGGCAAGAGGATGGCTTAGGCCCAGAATTTCTAGGCTTCAGTGAGCTATGATTGTGCCACTGCATTCCAGCTGAGTGACAGAGCAAGACCCTGTCTCAAAAAAACAAAACCAAAATAAAGAGTCATAAAGTCTATGAATTTAGGAAAGAGACTTTCTTTTTTTTCTTTTTTTTTTTTGAGTTGGAGTCTCAGTCTGTCGCCCAGACTGCCTCAGTCTTCCAAATAGCTGGAATTACAGGCATGCGCTACCACACCCGGCTGATTTTTAGATTTATTGTAGAGTTGAGGTCTCGCCAAGTTGCTCAGACGCGTCTCGAACCCGCGGGCTCAGGCACTTCACTCACCTCAGCCTCCCAAAGGCACGGGACTACAGGCTGATCCACCGAGCCTGGCGACACTTTATTTCTTATACAGGGTCACAACCTGCAGACTTGCCATCCTGACAGGCTGAGAATCATGGCCTCAGCAGAATCTGGAAGACAGGCATTTTGATGGTGGGAGGGGTAGGAGAGAAATTATGTTGGATGGGTTGGCCAAGTGTACACATATTCAATAGGTTACAGAAGGAGCTATAAATATTCATGAAGGAGACTCGTGTGGTGTTAGGTTTACACGAATGTAACATATGTCCCCTGATCACTTTGGGATGGAGATCTAACATGTAAATGCTTTATCATTAAATCCTATATGTAAAAAGATGATGTCTAAGGCACAAGTCCACTTTCTGCCCAACCTCAGAAGACAGGTCAAAACTAGTAATTCATCAAGAAGAAATTCTTTGTGGACCAGAGCAGCTATCACGCCAGAACCAAAAAAAAAAAAAAAAAAAAAAAGATATCACACCAGGTGGTCAGACAAAGTGGTCCAGAAAGTTGTTACTCTTTATGGAAGTTGTATTTGGCCTCTTGTTCTCTCAAGCTGGCTCTTCAGAAAATCTAGTGATGATTAGTAAGGTGGGGGAAGAGCAAATGGGACACGACCAACCTCCTGTCCTGCCATAGCCTGGAACTTAAACATGCTGGGGTTTTATAACCAAAGGAGAATCCGTTAGTCTGTCAAAGGGGTTTAAGATTTTTATTTTTGTCCTCATGTGCTAACAAATTTTTAACTGCCACTTGAAAAATAATACACATCCATTGAAAGAAGCAAACTAATATTTTTGTTGTAGTCTCAAATCACCACAGTTATTTACTAGTGGGACATATGTGTCTGTTGTGCACTGTACAAGCCTACAAGCCCTCAGACTTTGGAATCTGATTGAACACTGCCACCATCATTTCCTGCTTCACATTGATTTTCTTGTGGTACTTGCTTTTTTGTCACAGTAACTGCTAAAAATATGGATTCCCCAAAATATGGCATCACTGAAAGGAATATAGCATGATCTGATGTTGAAAATATGAACAACCTTGAGTTTGTGCAGTGTTCAACAGATGTGGAGTGTGCTGTGTTTCCCTTGGAGAAGTTAAAATATCTCACAGCACTCCTGCAAAGTTACTATGGTACCCCGGGGTGACCTGGTATACAGTTTGGAAACCATAGCTAGACATAGGACTTTCAAATTGTGAAATTCAGATATTCCTTTGCCTCCAAATCCTTTCTCAAAGCCATGTGCAAGCACACTTTGTGCAAGGATTCCAGGAAAGTTGTCACCTTTTCTAGAGACGGTATCCTATTTGTCCAGCAGCAGTAGGGTTCCAGAGTGCTAACCCAGCTGGCACACTATGAAAGCGTGCAAGGTTGAACCAAGAGGAAGTGAGTAGGTGGTGTGCACCTGCAATTTGGGGGCCCCCGATGAAGAAATAAGGGATGAGATTTTACGGGACTGTTTATTGTCAGACCTACAGTTAAGCCGGCTGAACCTTAGGTGTGTAATTAGGAACATCCTGCCGAAAGGCAATTAAAGAACGGAAGAGCTGAAATGCAAACAAGGAATTCAACACTTGGCTCCACCAGCACATTCTTTGGCAGGATCCCATTCTTGGTGAGTGAGAGAAAGCGTGAAAATGAATGAGCAGACCTGTTTTTGGAACGCCCCAGAATACTGATGCCATGTGAATACCACATTGTCTCAAAGGACTGTAGCTGGTAGAACCGGTTGACTTCAAGTGGATTTGACTTTCTCTTTCTGTATAGCATCATGTATGCAAATCTTCCAGGATAGCTGAGATGCTGATGAAACCAGTTCCCTTGGCAACTGGGAGATTATCCTTATGTCATCCTTGTGATGAGCAAAGCCTGATGAAGACCAGAGGGAAGTAAACTTGCTTCTCACTAAACTTGGGCTGTTTACTCAATCTCTCTATTGCCTTGGTATTCTCATCTTCAAAATGAGGATAATACCAACTCAGACCTTTCAGTTGTTAGAAGTAATATTTACAGAGCAAAAACACACGTGTTGGGTAATATGCTACATGTTTTACATACATTAGCTTACAACAACCTTGCAAGGAAGGTATATTTTAATCCTCACTGGTGTCGGAGGAATATAAGGCACAGAGAGAAAAAGTAAGTCGACTGATATTATAGAGAGACAATGATAGAGCAGGGGTAACCAGATATTGCCTAGTATAAGATTTGGGAGAGATCATGCATGTGAGGTCTTAATCTAGTGCCTGTTTCTGTTCATAGCAGCATTCAATAAATGCTAGCTATTATTATCACACTTTAGGAGGCTAAAGTAGGAAAATTGCTTGAGCCCAGGAGTTTGAGACCAGTCTAGGTACAAAGAGACACCTTGTCTTCACAAAAAGAAAAAAGAAAAATTAACTGGATGTGGTGGCTCACTCCTGTAGTGAGATGAAAGGACCACCTGAACCCGGGAGGTCAAGGCTGCAGTGAGCTCTGATTGTGCCACTGCACTCCAGCCTGGGTGGGTGACCGAGTGAGGCCTCAACTCAAAAAACAAGACAAAATTACTTCTATGACCATTATTATTTGACTAGGGGATTCACCTTAGGCTTCATGGAGGAGGTGACATTTGCAATAGCTTTAAGGGTGCTTAGGTTTTGGACAGGCAAGGATGTGGCAGGACATTCTAGACTACAGGCACACCAAGAACTGAGGTTCAGAGGTGGGACTGTAACTTTTGGATTGAGAACAGGGCGGAGACCTCATGGCAGGATCTTAGGCCTGAAGAGAAATAGGAGAGAAGGGTTCTGTTGACAAGACGGTAAAATATCCTGGCTATCTGGTAGTAGACAGTGTGTCAGCATTCTAGGTTTTAAATATAGGAAGTGAGAAGACTGGAGCTTTGCTCAACAACTGGGCTAGTGAACCAAGCGGCCTGCTCTTGGGGCCACACTCTCCTCTGGGAAGCTCTTCAAGTCCAGGTCTATGCAGGCAGGTGCTCCTTTCTGGTGGTGATGCTCCAGGCTACAGAAGGAACCAATGTCTTGGAGAGAAGCAGGAATCCCCACCCAAAAGTCCACCTCTCCAACAGGACAGGCTGTTGTTGGGTGTTTGTGTGTGTTCAGAAGTGAGGGAAGAAAGAGAAACCGAGCTGCAGAAGCATCACGCAAAGTCATGTGACTTTCTGCACTAAGTCTCCTGCTTCTCCCCTCCCTGGTGATACTTCCTTGTAAGATCCCAAAGAGCTTGGCTGACTTAAAACGAGGGACTTCTTGAGAGGAAATGAAAGGAGACAGAGATGCGGTTTTGCCTTAAGGTTTTCTAACGTGAATCGCAGAGAAGATTCATTTTGAAATAGAAAGAGGGGCCTGGCAGTGTGTTGTAAGCGCAGGCATTGAGAGTCCCTGCTGGAGAACACACAGAGGTGAGTAGGACTCCCCAGTGACCTTGTTGGAGTCTTTGGCCAGGAAGCTAGTTGCTGGAGCTGAAAGGGCACAGAAATAGAAACCAGACCACCTGGGGTCTTCTGGCCCAGTGTTTTCCAAAGGGCAAGAGCCCTGTGAGGCAGTTTTAGACTACAAAGGAGGAATTCATTACACAGTAGCAAATCATTTTTTCCCATTTCAAAGTTACTTTTCAGTTCTGATGCTCTCAAGGAGAAAGTCAGTTCCGGGCTAGTGTGTCTTTAACTCTCCCTACCAATGTTGAATTCTCTTCTTTTTTTTTTTTTTGAAAACAGGATTTATTAAGAGGACAGAAAAGCTCCCACAGTGGGAGGTGACCCGAGGGGGTTGCCTGAGTTCTCTTCTTAACTGAGAGCAGGCTCCCTTAGGCCTTGGAGGCGTTAGCAGGCAACAGCCTCTATTCTAGAAGGTTTGCCCTTGGCCTCAGGCTGCTATTTCCTGGGGAAAGCTTTAAAAAATTATTTATGCCAGACCTTTCCCCGCCCCCCCAGAGAATTTCCGATTAAATAGGTCTAGGGTCTGACTTGGGCGTTAAGATTTTTCGAAGCTCTCCAGGCAACAGTTTCTAGTTAGAATTGCTTTATATTGTTAAAAAAAAGAATTGCTTTATATTATATTTATTAATCTTTGATTTATGGCAAATTTATTAATCTCATATTTATTAATCTTCTACTTACAGGTTTTCTATTGAAGGCACGACATACAATTTCCTTTCAACATCAGTTGACATAAGAAAAAACAGCAAGTGCCCGTTAAAGAAAAATAATAACTCGAGGTGAGAGGATCACTTGAGGTTGGGAGATTGAGACCTGTCTGGGCAAGATGGTAAGATCCCATTGCTACAAAAAATTAGCTGCCTGTGGTGGCACACACCTGTAATCTTAGTTGCTGGGGAGGCTGAGGCAGGAAGACCACTTAAGCCTAGAATGTCAAGGCTGTGGTGAACTATGATTGTGCCACTGCACTCCAGCCTGGTGACAGAATGAGACCCCGTGTCTTAAAAAAATAAAAAATGAAAGAAAAAAGAAAAGAAAAATAATAATTAAATATTGCAGGTGGTATTTGGATATGGCAAAACCAAAATGTGCATCCAGTGAATTTTGGGAAACTTTTCCAACACTTGCTTGGCTGTTACCATTTCTGTCCTCTTGTAGGCTCAGTTTCTTTGACAATAAAATGGGAATAATGATTCCAGCTGCCTTTTTCCTTTTTTTTTTTTTTTTTTGAGTTGGAGTCTCACTCTGTCGTCCAACTGGAGTGCAGTGGCCGCTCCCGGCCACCGCAGCCTCGACCTGCTGGGCTCCGGCGATCCTTCCGCCTCAGCCTTCCAAGTAGCCGGAATTACAAGCATGCGCTACTACGCCCGGCTGATTTTTTTGATTTATTGTAGAGATGAGGTCTCGCTGCCCAGGCGGGTCTCGAACCCGCGGGCTCAGGCAATCCACTCACCTCAGCCTCCCAAAGGCGCGGGATTACAGGCTGAGCCACCGAGCCCGGCTACCAGCCACCTTTTTCAATGGAGTGAGCCTGGGAATCATGTGACTGAGCTTTGCCAAGTTTGATTTGCTAAACAAATATAAGAAGGGGGGACAAAAGGAAGACTGGTGCTGAGAGATGGCTAATTGGTAGATTTGGACAGAACTGGACTAAGGGCATGTCAGACCAGGCTGTTTGGAACATGTGAGCTCCTGGTACCATCTTCTCTCCCTCCCCTCCAGGGTGATACACTGCTCCCCATGAAGGGTGTCATGTACTGCCAGTGGTGGTACACTAAAGAGCACTTAAAGTCCTCCAACAGCTCCAGGGCAGCTTGTGAGAACACAAGCCAGACAACCAGTGTTGCTGCTCCGTCGCCACAGTTTTCTGGATGTGCATCGCACGGATGAGGTGTTGGCCTGGCCCTCTGCAGACGGAATTCTGCACTTACCAGCTCAGTGTGCCTTCCATGAGTCCCAGTGTCTTTATCAAGAAAGATAGGGGCTTGGCCCAATTTAGGATCAGGTCTAAACTCACATGCCTTAAGTACCGGGGGGGGGGGGGGGGGGGGGGGGGGGGGGGGGAGTGGAGGGGAGAGTGAGTCGAATGTGAGGCTGCCAAAACAGTAGAGATTGGTCAGGCCTGTAGCAATGTGGAGAGCACAGTCCTATAATAAAGACGGTCAGATTCCATTTTTAAAAACCATGGGGCTGTCTACACAAGAGTTCAGCAAAGTGACAGTTGGTGATTCTTGGATCTGGTGGTTTCTAAATTTTTTGTCCTTTCTAAAAATAATTTTTTGATAGTAAAATAAATTCAAGGAGTTCACTAGATGTTTTATATATGTAACTGCGCTACTCTACAATACCCAGGGACTTCCCTGATATTAACAGCTTACACTTATAATAAGAGTTAACATTTATATGCTAAGTTCTTTAAAACCATATAATCCTTGCCACTGCCAAGTGCAGTCAATACTATTTTAATGACCTCATAACAGACAAGGAAGTCGAGGTTCAGAGAGTTTAAGTAATGTGTGTAAAATCTCCAGAACAGAACTGTCTAACAGAAATATAAAGTGAGCCATGTATGTAATTTTGAAATTTTTAGTAACCATACTAAAAAAAAAAAAGAAACAGGTGAAATTAATTTAATAATGTATTTTAAATACCCCATTATGTCTAAAACATTATCATCTCAAAAGATAATCAATGTAAAAATTAACTAATGTGATATCGTATATCCTTTTTCTGTACTAAGTCTTTAAAATTGGTGTGTTTTTCTTTTTTTTCAAGGAAGCCTTATTAAGATATAATACACATATCATACAATACGCCCCTTTAAAGTATACAATTCAGTGGTTTTAAGTACATTTACATATGTACAACCATCACTACAATTTTAGAAACTTTTCATCCCCTTGAGATGAAATCCCATATCTTTTAACTAGCACTCACGTACCATCCTGGCCCCCTTCTCACTCCTAAACAACCACTAATCTACTTTATATCTTTATAGAGTTCCCTATTCTGGACTTTTTTCTGAATGGAATCACATGATATGAGTTCTTTTTTGATTGACTTCTTTCACTTAGCACAATGTTTTCAAGGTCCATCCATATTGTGGCATGTGTCAGTACTTCATTCTTTTCTAGGGCCAAATAATATTCCATTATATGGATATGTTACACTTTGTTTCTTCACTTGTCCACTGATGAACATTTAGGTTGTTTCCACCTTTTAGCTATTATGAATAATTCTACTATGACATTTGTGTAAAAGCTTCTGTGGACTTTTTTTTTACTTCTTTGCGTAGTTACCTGGGATTAGAATTGCTGGGTCACAAGGGTACTCTATGTTTAATTATTTGAGGAACTACCAGACTGTTTTGTTTTGTTTTGTTTTTGAGTCAAGGATTCCCTGACACCCAGGCTAGAGTGCAGTGGCACAATCATGGCTCACCGCAGCCTCGACCTCCTGGTCTCAGGTGATCATTCTGCCTCAGCCTCCCGAGTAGCTGGGACATACCACCACACCTGGCTCATTTTTAAAACATTTTATGTAGATGCAAGGTCAGGCTGTAAGCGGCTGTACCATTTTACATTCCCACCAGTAGTGCATGGAGGTTCTAATTTCTCCACATCCTTACCAACATTTGTTATCTGACTTTTTGATTCTAGCCATCCTAGTGGGTGTGAAGTTGTATCTCATTGTGGGTTTGATTTGTATTTCTCTAATAACTAATAATATGGAACCTTTTTTCAGGTGTTTATTGACCATTTAGTATCTTCCTTGGAAATGTCTATTCAGATCCTTTGCCCATCTTTAAAATTATGTTGTCTTTCTTCTAGTGAACTGTAAGAGTTTATTTATTCTAGATTTGAGTTCCTGCTATAGTTTGGATGTTTGTGCCACCCCACAAGCCTCATGCTGAAATTTGATCCCTAGTGTGGAAGATAGGACCTAATGAGAGGTGTTTGGGTCATGGGGGCAGATCTCTCATGAATGACTTGGCGCCAGCCTCATGGTAATGAATGAGTTCTCACTCTATTAGTTCCTGCAAGAGCTGCTTGTTAAAAAAAAAAAAAAAAAAAAGGCCAGGCATGGTGGATCAAGCCTGTAATCCCAGCACTTTGGGGGTCTGAGGCAAGAGGATTTCCTGAGTCTGTGGGTTCGAGACCAACCTGGGCAACATGGTAAGACCTCATCTCTACAATAAATCAAAAAATTAGCCGGAACACACCTATAGTTCTGGCTACTTGGAAGGCTGAGGCAGAAGGATTGCCAGAGCCCAGCAGGTTGACGCTGGAGTGGCCATGAGCATGCTACTGCACTCCAACCTGGGCAACAGAGTGAGACTCAAACTCAAAAAAAAAAAAAGCCCTCTTCTGACTTTCTCTCTCACCATGTGGTCTCTGCACATGCTGGCTCCTCTTCCCCTTCTGCCATGAATAGAAGCTTCCCGAGGGCCTCACCAGAAACAGATGCTAGTGTTATGCTTCTTGTACAGCCTGCAGATCCATGAGCCAAATAAACCTCTTTTCTTTATAAATTATTGAACCTCAGGTATTTCATAGCAACACTAAGTGGACTAAGACAGTCCCTTATATACTAGCGATTTGCTAATATTTTCCCTCATTCTGTGGATTGTCTTTATTCTCTTGATGGTGTCTTTTGAAACACAAAAGTTTTAGGTTTTGATGAAATCCAGTTTATCTTTTGTTGCTCGTGCTTTTGGTTTTATGGGTAAGAGTTCTTTGCCAAATCCTTGGCCATGAAGATGTACCCCTGTGTTTTTTGTTTGTTTGTTTGTTTGTTTTTGAGATGGAGTCTCACTCTGTCACCCAGACTGGAGTGTAGTGTGGCATGCTCCCAGCCACTGCAGCCTCTACTTGCTGGGCTCTGGCGATCCTTCTGCCTCAGCCTTCCAAGTAGCCGAAACTACAGACATGCACTACCACGCCCGGCTAAATTTTGATTTATTGTAGAGACGAGGTCTCGCCAAGTTGTCTGAGTGGGTCTCAAACCCATGGGCTCAGGCAATCCACTTGGCTCGGCCTCCCAAAATGCTGGGATTACAGGCTGAGCCACTGAACCTGACCTATGTTTTCTCCTAAGAGTTTATAGTTTTTGTTCTTATATTTAGGTCCTTGATCTATTTCGAGTAAATTTTTGTATGCTTTGAGGTAAGAGTCCAAATTCATTCTTTTTCATGTGGCTATTCAGTTATCCCGGCCCCATTTTTGAAAATGCTATTTTCCTCCCCCATTGAATGGTGTTGGCACCCTTGTCTAAATCAGTTGACCATAGACATGTGGATTTATTTCTATACTCTGAATTGTCAATTCCATGATCTATATGTTTATTATTTTGCCAATACCACATTGTTATGACTATTGTTTTGTAGTAAGTTTTGAAATAGAGAAGTTTGAGTCCTCATACTTTATTCTTGTTTTTCAGGATTATTTTAGCTATTCTGGTCCCTTCCAATTCCAAATAAATTTTAGAATCAGTTTATCAATTTGTACAAAGCAGTCAGTTGGGATTCTGATAGGAAATGCTTTGAATCCATATATTAGTTTGAGGAGTATTGTCCTCAAACTAATGTTAAGCCTTCTAATCTATGAATATGGGATTTTGCCCCCATTTACTTAGATCTTTATTTTTTCAACAGTATTTTACCATTTTCAGCATATAAGTTTTGCTTTTCTTTTGTTCAACCTTTTTCTAAGGTTTAAATACTTTTTTATGCTATTGTAAATGAACACTTTTCCTCTTAATTTTCATATTATCCATTGCAAGTGTATGGAAATACAATTGATTTTTGTATAGTGACTTTATTTCCTATAACCTGACTGTGAAGGCTAATTTTTTGTGTCAACTTGACTGTGCCACAGGCTGCCTACATATTTGGTCTAGCATTACTCTGAGTGTTTCTAGGAGGGTGTTTTGGATTCGTTTAACTTTTTTAAAAAATTAGAATTTCACTCTTGCCCAGGCTGGAGTGCCATGGCATGATCACAGCTCACCACAGTCTTGATCTCCTGGGCTCAGGAAATTCTTCCACCTCAGCCTCCCAAGCAGCTGGGACAACATGTGGTTGATTTTTTTTTTTTTTTTTGAGTTGGAGTCTCACTCTGTTGCCCAGACTGGAGTGCAGTGGCCGCTGCTGGCCACCACAGCCTCAATCTGCTGAGCTCTGGCGATCCTTCCAACTCAGCCTTCCAAGTAGCCGGAATTACAGGCATGCGCTACCACACCTGGTTGATTTTTTTGATTTATTGTAGAGATGAGGTCTCGCTGCCCAGGCGGGTCTTGAACCCGTGGACTCAGGCAATCCACTCACCTAAGCCTCCCAAAGGCGCGGGATTACAGGCTGAGCCACCGAGCCTGGCTGTGGCTGATTTTTAAAAAAATGTTTTGTAGAGACATGGTCTCGCTATGTTGCCTAAGCTGGTCTCAAGGTCCTGGGCTTAAGTGATCCTCCCACTTGGCCTCCCAAAGTGCTCGGTTTACAGGCATGAGCCAATGCACCTGGCCTAGTTTCACATTTTATTCAATACACTGAGTAAAGCAAATTGCCTTCCCTAATGTCAGGGATCCTCATTCAGTCAGATGAAAGTCTGAATAGAAACAATGGTTGACTCTCTCTCTACCTGTGAGCTGGAATGTCAGTTTTTTCCTGCCTTTGGACTTGAATTGCGATATCCCCTCCTTCTGTGTCTTGAGGCTACTGGCCTTTGAACGAGAACTACACCCTCAGCTTTCCCAGTTCTTAGACCTTTGTACTAGGACTGGAACTATGCCATCAGCTCCCCTGGGTTTCCAGCTTATAGACTGCAGGTCTTGGGACTCACCAGCCTTCATAATTACATGAACCTATTTCTTATAATAAACCTCTTTATACACACACACACACACACACACACACACACACACACACACACACACATATTTTTTTTCTTGGTTCGGTTTCTCTGGAAACCCCTGAAAAATTATACTTGTTGAACTCAGTTATTGACTCTAATAATTTTTTGGTGGTCTTAGAATTTTCTGTATACAAGATTATGTCATCTTTGAATAGAGATAATTTTACTTCTTTTTTCCCCCAATCTGAAGCCTTTTAGATTTCTTTTTCTTGACTAATTGCCCTGGCTAAAACCTCCATTATAATGTTAACTAGAAGTGGTGAGAGCAGATTTTCTTGTCCTGTTTCTGATCGTAGGGTAAAATATCCAGCTTTTCAGCACTAAGTATGATGTTAGCTATGAGTTTTTCTTTTTCTTTTTTTTTTTAATTATAAAGATGTGGGGTACAATTCAGGGTTAGGTATACAAACGTTGATTATGCAGGTGCCCTTTTTGAGGAAGATGCCCCACCCTCCCCTAGCAGTTTCCCTCAACTGCCAATTCTATCCTCCCTCCCCTGACAGTTTCCCACTACTGCCAATCCCTTTCTTATAGTATTATAAATGTTCAAGATCTGTTTATGAGTTAGAACATATGGTATTCTGTTATTTGTTTCTGTGATAGATCACTGAGTATAGTTGACTCTAAATCCATTCAAGTTGCTGTGAAGTTCATATATTTGTCCTTCTTTATGGCTGCATGATATTCCATTGTGTATATGTACCACATTTTTTTATCCAGCCCAGCTTCGATGGGCAACATGGTTAGTTCCATGTTTTTGCTATTGTGAATAGAGCTGCAACAAGCATACATATGCAGGTATCCTTTTTGTAGAGTTTGAGTTCCTCCGGGTATATTCCCGATAGGGGAATTGCTGGGTCATATGGAAGGTCAATTTCTAGTTCTTTCAGAAATTGCCACACTGTCTTCCAAAGAGGTTGCACTAGTTTGCATTCCCACCAGCAGTGTAGAAGCGTTCCTTTTTCTCTGCATCCTTGCCAGCATCTGTTGTTTGTTTTATTAATGATGGCCATTCTTACTGGGGTTAGGTGGTATCTCAATGTGGTTCTGATTTGCATTTCTCTGATGAATGAGGCTGAGCACTTTTTCATGTGTCTGTTGGCTGCCCGTATATCTTCTTTTGAGAAGTGTTTATTCATGTCTTTTGCCCACTTTTTAATGGGGCTATTTGTTTTTTTCCTTTCGGTGCGTTTGAGTTCCTTGTAAATCCTAGATGTTAGGCCTTTGTCAGATATACAGTTGGCAAATATTTTTTCCCATTCTGTGGGCTGTCTCCCTGCTCTCTTGATGGTTTCTTATGCTTTGCAGAAGCTCGTTAGTTTGATGAGATCCCACTTGTCTATCTTATTTCTTAAAGTACTGGCATTTAGGGTTCTGAATAGAAACTGGTTGCCAGTTCCAATTTCCATAAGGGTGTCTCCTGCGTTTTCTAAGATTCTTACAGTTTTTCATAGATTTTTTTTTTAATCAGGTTGAGGAGATTCTCTTCTATTCCTAGGTTTTAAAGTTTTTTTTCTTTTAAATGTCATAAGAGAGTGTTGAATTTTGTCAACATTTTTTGTACCTATTGAAAAGATCGTGTCACTTTTGTTTTTTATCTTTTTGATATGGTATATTATAGTAATTGATTTTTGGATGTTCAACCACCCAATCTTTCATTCCTGGGATGAATCCCACTTGGTCATGATATATAATTCTTTTTTTATATAACTGGATTTGGTTTGCTAGTATTTTGTTAAAGATTTTTGAATCCATATACATAAAAGATGTTGGTCTATAGTTTTTCTGAGATGTATTTACCTGATTTTGGTATCAGGGTAATGCTTATCATGGAATAAGTTAGGAAGTGTTCCCTTATCTTTTGTTCTTTTGGAAGAGTTCATGAAAAATTGACATTGGTTCATCTTGTACTCTATTCATGTGACTTGAGTGGAAGCAGCCATCTTTTAAGTGATTACTCTCCTGGTTGGTGATGCTGGGCTCAGAGAAAGGCACTTGCTCTAGTCTGGGCCAATCTGAATTCCCGAACTTATGGCCAGTGTTGATGAGTTCAGTGATAGTTACCTGACCCAAGACTGGCCAAACAGATCCATTTGTAGGATTTGTTTATTTGAGACTAGAGAAAATGAATCACTATTCCTCTATGAGTTTGTGCATTGTGATATTTGAGGTGCTAGAGCGCTGGATGGCCATGTTCTCAGGTGGTCTATTTTTAAGAAATAATGAGATGTCCTGCTGTATGAAACAGAAATGAGAGTCTGGTGATATTTCCATTTCTAGTTCCAGAGGTCTCTGAGAAACCTTTACGCACTGTTTTGGCTGTTCAATCACCATCTGAGTAACTTCTCATAGCCCCATTGCTACCACCATTGATGACTTTGGCTGATTTGAGTTGAATTTTTGTCACATGCAACTAAAAGAGTCTTGACTGATATTTCATTGTGACTTTCTGTGGAAATAGGTAGAATAGAGAGTATTCTCTTTATTTTAGAGAGAGAAAATGAGACTCAAGAAAAAATACTGTAATTAAGATACTAAAAAAGATTAGGAGTTGATCCAAAGCAAATATCAAATCTTCTCTCACTGGAGAAAACATGGGTAGGTACAAGAAGAGGTGTCATGAAAAGTCTGCTGATTTAGGAGATTCAGTATGTGAACAGTATGTTAATAAAATAAACTTTCATCTCTTAGGGCATTCTGAATGTTCTGACATTAAATTTTGGTATCATTTTAGGTTGGGTTTTTTTTTTTTTTTTTTTTTTGGTTATTGTTGTTTTGTCAGCAAAACCTTGGCTTTTGAGGAAAAAGGAGGAAGTCTAATTGCACCACAGAACCCACTTCCCATTTTCCTGTAGGTCCATGGGACTGCCCAGGTCTGAGATCAGTTAGTTATAACTGTCTGTTTTGTACCTTTATGACATAACACTGAAAAGATTTTTGAAAAGTACTAATTTCAAAACAATACTAAACTTATCAAAGCACACTTGAATCCATACTAACCTACAAAGACAGAAAGATTTAGGAAGAACAGTCGTTTGAATTCTAAGACAAAATTTGCTTGGAGAAAGTTACCATGTTAAAAAAAAATAAAGACCAGGTGTAGTGGTTCACGCCCCTAATCCCAGCATGTTGGGAGGCTAAGGCGAGAGGATTGTCTGAGCCCATGGGTTCAAGATAGCCTGGGCAACATGGTGAGATCTTGTCTCTACAATAAATAAAAAAATTAGCTGAGTGTGGTGGTACACGCCTGTAGTTCCGGCTACTTGGAAGGCTGAGGCGGAAGGATCTGATCTCCTGAGCCCAACAGGTCGAGGCTGAGGTGGCCGTGAGCAGTGTGCTACTGTACTCCATCCTGGGTGACAGAGTGAGACTCCGACTCAAAAAAAGAAAAGAAAAGAAAAGAAAAGAAAAGAAACTTAGCACATTTAAATTTTATAATCTCCTATTTCAAATAAGATTTAAGGTAGTTTAAAAGGATATAAGCATATAAGACAATAAGTTAAAAGTAGAAGAGAAATAAAACATGATGATAAGATAATACAGTTAGGAATGTGGCTAATAAATAATGAATATGACACGGTCCTATGTATACGAAAGGGAACCAAAAAAACCAAGAATTATCTTTTGGAGGGCAGGTCCTTTGTAGTACTGACTTCCGCTGGTAGGTAAGTGTTCTAGGAACCCATAGGCATCGGTGTACCAGCTAGTGTTGTGAGAGGCTGTGTTCGACTTCAGTGCATTTTTTTTTTTTTGGAGATTCTTTCAAAGTGTTTGCCTATTTCCTGATGGCTGATTTACATGTGCACCTGACTGCACCTGCTGAGGGCTCAGCAATTTTTGACCAGAAAACAGTATGACCCCTGTTCCCCATCTTCCCTATTCACCTGATCTCATCTTGAGAGACTTTTTTTGTTGTTTCCTTTTTTGATTCCTCAAAAGGATGCCAGTGTGGAAGAAATGAAACAAAAAACAATAGAAACACTAAAAAACATCAAAATGGGCGAGTTCAAAAACTGTTTCGAGCAGTGGAAAAAGGGTCTCCATGGGTGTATTGCATCAAATGGAGAGTACTTTGAAGGTGACTGAAGTTTAAACATGTTAGAATAAATACACAAATTTTTATAAATAAATTCCATTTTTGGATCCCCCCTCATATTTGACAACTGGCCCCCAAGTTGGGCTTTTAGCTTTCTTCTTGTCAGTGCAAACATGGAAACCCAATCAATTACATATTTTGTCATGCCCATGAGATAAAACAAGCCAGATCTTTAGGAGCAGTATAACTGTGTCTCATACTAAGACCAGAAATAATGTTGCCCTGGTTCTCACAAAGCAAACACTGTGTTATAAAATGTAAAAGACCCAAGGTCCTCCTTCCAGGAGACCCAAGAATGAGGTTCACAGGTCTGATTTTTATAACTGGGAGCTTCATTTCTCAAATTTTATTCATCTTTATGATTATTTCTGCCCTATCTACTTATTACGTTTTAAAAATTATTAACTGAATATACTTTTAAAATTCAGATTTTACCTTGACTCAATTTTAAGTTTAACCTCATCTTGGCAGGGTAGATAGGCTCGTTATCATTTCCTAATACCCTTTATATCAAGTTTATAAGTATTAAAATTACAAAGTATATTATAACAACTTTTTTATGTACCACAAACGATATGTATGCCACACCTAGGGAAACACTGACTTAGGAAAGAAGAAAAACCTGGCCTTTGAATATCCATGATCTCATTGCAGCTTAATGTTTCCCTGGAGGTATGATTGTCACCATTAGCGATAAGGAAACTGAGGTTGAAGGACTTTCATAAGGTTCCACAATAACCAAGCAGGGATGAAACTCAAGTCTTCTGATGAAAATCAGGTTCTGGCTTCCAGATGAGCATAGAGAAGGCCTTTTCCTAAGCTGAAGTTCAGTCCTTCTTTGACTGTTTGCCCCTTTGCTTCCTGCCAGAATGCCCCACCCCTGTTTGGTCTGTAGTGATGGCTACTTGTGGTTATCGAGGCTGAGGATACTGGGCCAAAGGAAGTCTGCCAGGCATTTGTGGAACCCAAAAGAGGAACTGCATCAACTGTCATGGGCAGCTCTGCCACTTTGTGACCCCTTGGATTTTTTGGGAAGTATTTTTGTGGCTCATCAGTCTCTCATTAGGCAGGACGACTTGTCCTGGGTTGGTCTTCCCCACTGGCAGAAAATACTATTGGGAGATTTAGAATGGTTGCAGTTTGACTTTGATTCTTTGCAGGTACTATACCATGAGATTTTATGGAAAGACCTTGAGCTGTGGTTTGTTGCTGAAGATTGTAGAATTCCTCCTAATCTTAGGGAATGTTTTGAGTCATCCCTGGCAGCAGCTTTCTGGTGAGAACTTGAACAACTTCAGAATAGAAAAATCATTCCCATCTCTCACATGAATATGACTTGGGGTAAATAATTTTGTACTTTTGACCCATAGTTGTGATCTACACTCTTATTGAGCCCTGATTTTTAGTGCAAGCCTTTTTCTTCTTATTTTTTCTTCATTATTCATCTTCAATAATTTTTTTTTAGTCCCTTATAATTCACAAAACTTTAGTTTTAAAAATATTTTATTTTGAGATCATTGTATATTCACATGAATATTTATGACATGCTACAAAAAAAAACCTACGTATATTTTACCCAGTTTTTCCTAATGGTAACATCTTGAAGAGATTTAAAAATTAATGCAGTATAATTTAAATATTTAAAATGTACTCTTTTTTGTGTTTAAGTTTCCTTCATGTCTTTTCATGGCTTAATAGCTCATTTTATTTTTAGTGCTGAGTAATACTCCATTGTTAGGATTACCACAGTTTATCCACTCACATATTGAAGAAAATCTTGATTGTTTTCAAGTGTTGGCAATTATGAATAAGCTGCTATAAACATCCATGTGCAGGCTTTGTGTGTGTTTGTGTGTGTGTGTGTATGTGTGTGTGTGTGTGTGTGTGTGTGTGTGATAAGATCCCTCTCTGTCAACCAGGCTGGAGTGCTATGGTGGAATTATAGCTCACTGGAGCCTTGAACTCCTGGGCTCAAGCAATCTTCCCACTTCTGCCTTCCAAGTAGCTGGTATTATAAACATTTGCCACCATGCCTGGCTGCCCGGCTTTGTGTGCAGGATTTTGTGTGGCTGTAAGTTTTTGACTTCTTTGGGTAAATACCAAGAAAAGCAACTGCTGGGTCAAATGGTAAGAAACCACCAAGCTGTTTTCCAAAATGGCTGTATTATCCTTAACAAAGATCTTGTACAAATACTTATATCTTGGTACTTATAATACTTATCTCTTTGTTTTGGGGTGTTAATGTAATTGTGTTGTGTTTTCATTTATTTACTTATTTATTTATTTGAGTTGGAGTCTCACTCTGTCGCCCAGACTGGATTGCAGTGGCCGCTCCCGGCCACCACAACCTCGGCCTGCTGGGCTCCCGCGATCCTTCCATCTCAGCCTTCCAAGTAGCTGGAACTACAGGCGCGCGCTACCACGCCCGGCTAATTTTTTATTTATTGTAGAGATGAGTTCTCACCAAGTTGCCCAGGCGGGTCTTGAACCCACAGGCTCAGGCAATTCACTCACCTCAGCCTCCCAAGGTGCAGAATTACAGGCTGAGCCACCGAACCCGGCTTGTATTGTGTTTTTAATTCCAAATTCTACTTGTTCATTGCTGGTCTACAGGAAAGAAATTGACTTTTGTATATTAACTTACATCCTAAAATCTTGCTATAATCAATCTTTTCTGGGTCTTGTTTTTTTGCCTATTTTATTTCTTGACAAGAAAATTTTTTTTCTTGTTTCTTTGTGTGTCTTGTTATTTTCTTTCTTTCTTTCTTTCTTTCTTTTTTTCTTTCTCTCTCTCTCTCTCTCTCTCTTTCTCTCTTTCTCTCTCTCTTTCTCTCTCTTTCTCTCTCTCTCTCTCTCTCTCTCTTTCTTTCTTTCTTGTGTTGAACATGGGCTGGAAGTGGTGGCTCATGCCTGTAATCCCAGCACTTTGAGAGGCTGAGGTGGGAAGATTGCTTGAACCCAAGAGTTTGAGATTCGCCTGGACAACATAGCAAGACCCCATCTCTAAACATAAATTTTAAAAAAATGCTGAACATTCTGGTAAAAAGAACAAGAAAGACTAAGACCAACAGTAACTAATACCCAAAATATACATTCCCCTTGTACAGGCAAGTTATTGGTATAGGATGTTGAATTGATTTACTCAGTTGTTGAAGTGAGTTTCTTTTTGTTGTTGCTGTAATTACCTTCAGTGCACAGGTGTTTAGTGTGGGTCCTGGAGTCCTGGAGAGTTTTTCTCACTTGCTCCATCCTCAACCTTCAGTAGACCCTCTTTACTCTTGCCTTCTTCCAGTGAAAGACTGCTTATTACTCAGCTCAAGGCTCGTAGTGTAAATGTTCTGAAGCTCCTGTCCCACCTTCTGTCTTAGGCAGACCTTGTGCACCTGAGACTCAGGAGTTGGGCTTTCTCAGCATCCCTCCTCCTTCCAGGTGCAGGAGGGACACCTATTCAGTTCAGGATCTGTGCAATCGGGTCATAGACTGTTATAGGCTGAATTGTGTCTCTACCCTTCCCAGATTCATATGTTGAAGTCTCAACCCCTAGTACCTGAGAATATAACCATATTTGGAGATAAGGTCTTTAAAGAAGTATTAAGTTAAAATAAGGCCATTAGGGTGGGCCTTAATCCAATATGACTTGTGTCCTTATAAGAAGAGATTAGGGCCATGCATGGTGACTCACACCTGTAATCTCATCACTTCAGGAGCCTGAGGTGAGAAGGTTGCTTAAGCCCAGGAGCTCAAGATAAGCCTGGGCAACATAGAGAGATCTTATCTCTACAAAAAATTTTTAAAAATTAGCCAGACTCAATGGTGTGCACCTGTAACCCCAGCTACTCAGGAGGCTGAGGCGGGAGAACTATTTGAGCTCAGGGGGTGGGGGTTACAGTTAGCCCAGATTGTGCCTCTACACTCCAACCTGGATGACAGAGTGAGACCCAGACTCAAAAGAAAAAAAGAAAGAAAGAAGAAGAAGACATTAGGACATAAAAGAACAACCATGTGAAGAAGCAGCAGGAGGGTAGCCATCTGTAACCCAAGGAAAGCAACCCTATCAGCACCTTGATCTTGAACTTCCAGTCTTCAGAACTGTGAGAAAATATATATCTGTTGTTTGAGCCACCCAATCTTTGGTGTTTTGTTATGGCAGCCCAGGAAACGAATATAATAACCTTTCCCCCTTTGGCAGCTGAATTGTACCTTGCATCACTGGGCTTCTTGGGTGTGAGTGAATTTCCCATCCCTCTCCTGGCATGTTGCCTTGTTTTGGAGCCGACTAAGGTCCAGGGCATGAGTGGGTTTCTTCCCCCTCCCCCAGAACCAGGTAGCTTCTGCTCCACATCAGAGAAGCTTCTGGGGTGTGCTTGTCCTCCAGGCGAATCACTACCTCGCTCCCATAGAGTGCTCCATGATAGATGGTCTTCTTGGGATGCTCCTGCTTCTCTCTCGGTCCTTGGCTGACTCAGAACTCCCATACTCTGAGGAGGGTCTCTGGAGTCTTCTGACTGTCTCCAGCTTTCTCACGAGTACTCAGTAGAGGCCGTAGAAAAGAGCTATGGAGTGGGGATGGCCTTCTCTTGTGTCTGGTTCCCAGGGATTCTAAACTCTCATGGCCAGCAGATATTTAACTTTTGAGAAGGATAATTCACGAGCACTTCAGTTATTCCCACCTGCCTTCGTAGCTGCCACCTGTTTCTCTCATGCTCTGCCAAAATCAAAATTGTTCACGTGTCCCTCAGTCCGCCTGGTTGTCTGCTGACCTCATCACCCTGAAAAGATTTTTTAAAAATCACTTTTTAGATGACAGTTGACACTTGAACCACTTGGGATTTGAACTGCATGGGCGCATTTGTATGTGGATTTCTTCTAGCCGTGCCACCCCTGAGACAGAAGACCAACCCCTGCTCTTCTCCTCAGCTTCCTCAACGTGCAGATGACAAAGATGAGGACCTTTGTGATGACCCCTCCCACTTCATGAATAATGCATATATTTTGTCTTCCTTATGATTTTCTTTCCTCTAACTTACTTGGTTATAAGAATAAAATCTGTAATACATAGAACATACAAAATATGTGCGAATAGACAGTTTATGCTGTTGATGAGGCTTCTGGTCAACAGTAGGTTATGAATAGCTAAGTTTGGGGAATATCAACGTTATACACAAATTTTTGACTGTGGGGGGGAGGTTGATGCCACTGACCCCTCATGGTTCAAGGGTCAACTGTATTACTATTTTTCTTTTAGTTTCTGTAGCCTTGACTTTCTCTTTTAAAAAAAAATGTATTTATTTATTCATTTTAATTTTTTTTTAGTTGGAGGTCTTGTTCTGTTGCACAGGCTAGAGTGCAGTAGCACAATCACAGCTCACCCATGGCCTTGAGCTCCTGAGCTTAGGCAATCCTTCCACCTCCGCCTCCTCAAGGAGCTGGGATTATAGGCATCCAGCTGATTTTTTTTTTTTTTTTTTTTTTT
>NW_007249902.1:503931-505536 GCF_000164805.1 Carlito syrichta | reverse complement strand
CCACTCACCTCAGCCTTCCAAAGGTGTGGGATTACAGGCTGAGCCACCGAGCCCGGCTCACCCAGTTGATTTTTAATTTTTTTTGTAGGGACTTGGTCTCACTCTGTTGCCCAGGATGGTGAATTTCTCTTTTACCTTTCTATATTCTAAGTGGAAACTGGAAGTAATTTCATTTATTTGCATTGTCAGAACGAAGACCTGATGATATTAAATCAGTCAAGGCCAAAGTTGTACTTAGAAACATAGTATGCCTCATGTGGATACTATATAAAGCAAATTTCAAATGAATCAGACATTTAGAGCTTGCTATGGTATTCTCTCATCAACACGTTTGTTACTGTTTTTTTTTTTTCTTTTTTTTCTTTTTCTTTTTGAGTCAGAGTCTCTGTTGCCCAGGCTGGAGTGCAGTGGCACACTTGTGCCACCCCAGCATTGACCTGCTGGGCTCCAGCAATCCTTCCACCTCAGCCTTCCAAGTAGCCAGAACTACTACAGGTGTGCGTTACCACACCCGGCTAATTTTTTATTTATTGTAAAGACGAGGTCTCACCAAAATTGCCCGGGCTCAGGCAATCCACTCACCTCCACCTCCCAGAGTGCTGGGATTACAGGCTGAGCCACCGAACCTGGCTGTTACTATTTTAACACTTTATGGGCTGGACATTTGGAGGCAATTATTGCTCAGTGAATTTAACAGATAGTCAAAGTTGGACTAGATACTTTAGTGTTTTTAATTCCAATATTTAGATGAACTTTCTCTGGAATTTTAACTGCAATTATTCTCTACTAACATGGGGACAATCTCTTTAAGACTGGAAACTATGAAGTCAACTGAATTAAGTACACCAAGTTTGTATGGGTAAAGGTACAATACTCTTTGTGGAAAGACTCCACAAATACCTCCAAAGTTGTATCCATCAGCTTCGTGATCTTATGTCTGTGTTGCCCATGGATGCCAAGTCATGTGGCAGTGCTGGTTAAATGTCCTGGAAATAATGAGAATGCAGAAGTGGGAGTGACTTCTTATAAGGCAGATACCAAGTGGAAGGGGCTAAAAGCCAAACTGAGAATTTGGACAAAAATGGGTCAGTCTTTGATTGACTGATTAATTGGTTTGCTATTAGAGGTATAACACGATACAGAGTAGAGTGGCACAAGGAAACCACTGTTAAGATCTGGACACATAACTTGGATTTGGGTCTTGATTTTACCAATAAGAAGCACTGTGAGGTGGAAAGAGCTGAACTCTAGGTCTAGATAGGACTGAGTGTAAATCTTTGGCTCTACCAACTAAGATTTTGTGACTTTGGGTTACCTGGGCACTAAGACCTGTGATTTCCTTGTTAGTTAAGTAGGTGTAACTGTTACCTACCTGGCAGCATTCTGGAGAGAATATGAGATCGTATGTTTCCATAGTAATTGGCATTATCAGGGCCTCATAGGTAATTGATATTGGAATAATTCCAAGGGTAAAAATCATCCCCTCTGAGGCTCAATTTCTTTTTTTTTTTTTTAACATATTTTTTATTTTAAAATTGTGGGGTATAGTTAAGGGTTAGTTATACAAATATGCATCGTCAGGCACCCTTGTTGATAAGGGGTGTC
>NW_007249902.1:481015-503680 GCF_000164805.1 Carlito syrichta | reverse complement strand
TAGTTCCACGCAGGTTGCTGCGAAATTCATGATTTTGTTCTTTTTTATGGCTGCGTAGTATTCTATCATGTATATGTACCACATTTTTTTTAATCCAGTCCTCTTTTGATGGACAGCATGGTTGGTTCCAGATTCTTGCTATTGAGCAATGCTGCGATAAACATATATGTGCAGCAATGCTGCGATAAACATATATGTGCAGGTATCTTTTTGATAGAGTGATTTGAGTTCTTCAGGGTATATTCCCAGTAGGGTGATTGTAGGGTCATATGGGAGGTCGATATTTAGAGCTTTTAGGAATCATCACACTGCTTTCCACAGAGGTTGCACTAGTTTACACTCCCACCAACAGTGTAGCAGTGTTCCCTTTTCACCACATTCTCTCCAGCATCTGTTATTTTCTGAGTTATTGATAATTGAGGCTCAATTTCTTTACGTGTAAAATGGAGATGATAACACACGTCACTGAGCTGTTGAGTAGTTTAAATGAGATAATGTATGTAAAAGAGCTTTCCAGAATGCAAAACCAAATGTTATTTTTTTTCCTATAAAAGTTGTTATTCAAGGGCTATTAACAGCAACCCTTCATTAAGCAATTCATTATACTGTTCTACTTGCCTCGTATTCACTCCTGGGTGAGGAAGGGATTCCTGCCCCAGGATTATGACAATGACCAGCACATGACACTCAACATTAGACAGATGACACCAACAGCAGTTTGCCAGTCACATGTACTGTATTTCCATCTAGGAGAGGAGGACATTGCATGGTGACATTTATGCTTGGGAACAGAGTAAATTAGCAGGAATTGTATGTAGGAGACAGGCTTTGTAGTATCAAGAGGGTGGAGTATCCTTTGGTTCTCGTGGGAGAGTGTGATTGACTTGTTTGAGTAATTCTGCTAGCTGGCACAGATGAATGCTACTACTGAGAGATATGCAGGAACTGTACTTCGTCCCTTTGAAAAAGAGGGTTGTTTGACTAGGAGACCTTATCTGCTAGAGCAAGGTAGGGAGGGGAACTTGTGGTTTTACCATTTGAGGTCTTCCCATCTTCTCCCAGATGTCAAGGCAGGATGAAATATTAAACTTTAATTTTAGGTCTTACATCACCCATGTGCCAAGGAATGTGTAAGACTTTTTTTTTTTGAGTGGGAGTCTCACTCTGTCACCCAGACTGGAGTGCAGTGGCCACTCCCAGCCACCGCAGCCTCGACCTGCTGGGCTCCAGCGATCCTTCCGCCTCAGCCTTCTGAGTAGCCGGAAGTACAGGCATGTGATACCACGCCCGGCTAATTTTTGATTTACTGTAGAGATGAGGTCTCGCCAAGTTGCCCAGGCGGGTCTCAAACCCGCGGTCTCAGGCAATCCACTCACCTCAGCCTCCCAAATTGCGGGATTACAGGCTGAGCCACTGAGCCCGGCCTGTGTAAGACTTTTAAATCGTCGTTGACTCTCCAAGATAGGTGCCATGATTTGGATATTTGTTTCCCCCCAAAATTCATATGTTAAAATCCCAACACCTCAAGGTGATGGTATTGAGAGGGGGTTCCTTTTGGACTCTGCTGTCATGATTGGGATTAGTGCCCTCATAAAAGAGACTCCAGAGAGCTGGCTCGTCCCTTCCAGGATGAGGACATAGCAAGAAAGTGCTGTCTGTAGGGAAATGGGCCCTAACCAGACATGGACTGTGCCTGAGCCTTGACCTTGTACTTCCAGCCTCCTGAACTGTGAATAATACATTTCTGTTGTTTATAATCCAGCCAGTGTGTAGTATTTTGTTATAGTATCAGGAATGGATGAAGACAGTAAATATTGTTCTCCCATTTTATAGCTGAGGAAACTGGAGTAGAAAGGGCAAGCCACACAGCAAGTGGCTTTTCCAAGGACGAGCTCAGGTTGGAATCATGAAGAAGTGGCCAATCCCTTCCTTGGCTGTCTTGCGGGATCTGGTGGCGTCGGGAAGGATGACGCTGAAGACACGTGAGACTCGAGGCAGGAGGCCCATCAGAGCTGCCCCAGGGGTGTAGGGTGAGGCAGTAAATGCTCACTGGACATAACAAACTCAAACGCCCAGACTCGACACGGCTCATGTAAATAAATACACATAGACAGAGATGCAAGGCTCAGGACTGAGGACCAACTAAGGAGTGGTGGGCACCACAATGAACCGGCAACACACACACACTTTCCCAGAGGGGTGGCCACTACTCAGTTCCAGCTGGCTGTTCTCGGTGTGAAAGCAAGACGGGCATCACCAGTTCTTGCGATGTTTGAGGGGAAACCAGAAATCTGAACTTAAACCTGAAGTAGTCCTCTTTTAAAGGCTGGCCACCTTTATAATTTTAAAAATATATTATACTGGCCACGCCACAAAGATGAAGCTAAATGTGTGTAGAGGCGAGGCCTGGCTCTCAGGCGCTGAGCACAGGAACAGAGGCGGTGAAAGGGGGACTGCCTGAGGCACTGCCGTAGTTGTGTACCTGGAGTCTTACCAGATGTGTTTTTGGCCAACAGGCTAAGTGGCAAACTCGAGGGCACTTTCCTTTCGACATGAGACCCTTCATTATGTGCATCCCTGGCTTCAGGGTTTGCCAGTCTGGAGGTACAACTATGCTGACATCAATGTCAACACAGGGGCTTCTGCCCCCTACAACCTTTGTAGGGATGGCACGTTCCTTGGTAAGTCAGTTGGAAACAGCGTGGGTGGTGGTGAGTGTTCTGGATTTGCATCTTCGAACTTCTGTTTACTACCCTTATGGCCCAGGGTGTAATTTTTTTTTTTTTGAGTTGGAGTCTCACTCTGTCGCCCAGACTGGAGTGCAGTGGCTGCTGCCGGCCACCGCAGCCTCGACCTGCTGGGCTCCGGCGATCCTTCCGCCTCAGCCTTCCAAGTAGCCGGAATTACAGGCATGCACTACCACGCCCGGCTGATTTTTTGATTTATTGTAGAGATGAGGTCTCGCTGCCCAGGCGGGTCTCGAACCCGTGGGCTCAGGCAATCCACTCACCTCAGCCTCCCAAAGGCACAGGATTACAGGCTGAGCCACCGAGCCCGGCGGCCCAGGGTGTATTGCTTCCCCCTCTCTGTTTACTTGTCTATTCTTCTTCTTCTTTTTTTTTTTTTTGAGTCTCACTCTGTTGCCCAGGCTGGAGTGCAGTGGCACACTCGTGGCCCCTGCCACCTCGACCTGCTGGGCTCACATGATCCTTCCACCTCAGCCTTCTAAGTAGCTGGAACTACAGGCCTACGCCACCACACCTGGTGTATTTTTTGATTTATTGTAGAGATGAGGTCTCACCAAGTTGTCCAGGCTGGTCTCAAACCCCTGAGTTCAGGAAATCCTTTCACCTCAGCCTCCCAAAGTGCTGGGTTTACAAGCTTAAGCCACTGTGCCCTGGCTACTTACTAATCTATTATTCTAAGCAAATTAATGCAGAAACAGAAAACCAAATACTGCTGTTGTCACTTCTAAGTGGGAGCTAAACACTGGGTAAACACAGACATAAAGACGAGAACAACAGGCAATGGGGACTTCTAAAGGGGGGTGAAAAATGTTCTCTTGGGAACTGTGTTCACTATTTGGGTGACGGGTTCCATAGAAGCCCAAACCTCATCATCACTCAAATATCCATGTAACAAATCTGCACATGTATCCCCTAAAATTACAAAACAAAATAAAATACATGTTACAATTAATATCCCTTCTTTTTTAATCAGCTATAAAAAAGCAACATTAGCCAAGCATAGTGGCTTACCTTGTAATCCTGGCACTTTGGGAGGCCAAGGCGGGAGGGTTTCTTGAGTCCAAGAGTTTGAGGCCAACCTAGGCAGCATAGCGAGACCGCGTCTCTACAAAAAATAAAAAAAAATTAGCCAGGCATGGTGGCATGCCTGTAGTCCCAGCTACTTGAGAGCCTGAAGCAGGAGGATGGTCTGAGCCCAGGAAGTTGAGGCTGCAGTGAGCCGTGATCGCATGACTGTACTCCAGCCTGGGCGACAGAATTAGACTCAACTTAAAAAAAAAAAAATTAGCCGGGCTCAGTGTTTCAGCCTGTAATCCCACACCTCTGGGAGGCTTAGGTGGGTGGATTGCTTGAGCCCTTGGGTTCAAGACCCACCTGGGCAACTTGGTGAGACCTCATCTCTACAATAAATCAAAAAATCAGCTGGGCGTGGTAGCACATGCCTGTAATTCCGGCTACTTGGAAGGTTGAGGCGAAAGGATTGCCGGAGCCCAGCAGGTCGAGGCTGCGGTGGCCGGGAGCGGCCACTGCACTCCAGTCTGGGCGACAGAGTGAGACTCCAACTCAAAAAAAAAAAAAATTATAAGATTTAAATACAAAAAAGGATTAATAATTTGATCTACCTCCAAGGGTGTCTGTGAGAACTATGAAAGATAATAAACATTAAGGACTTGAAAAGATGTTTTGCATATAGTCAGTGCTCTGCTATTCTCATTCACATTTTTTTCTCCCTGACCCACAGGTTTGGAGAATCTATCTTCTGCCTCGGATGTGTTAACCCCTGAGAAAATTTACTGGGTATTGCCCAGGGCCCTCGAGGTGCCAAGCTGCATTTATGTATTTATTTATTCAAAAAAATACTTACAGGGGGCTCACTATATGTCAGGTTCTGTTCTAGGCATTGGAGAACCATCACCTGTGAACAAGAGTGAGAGGGAGTTAATATTTTCATTCACAAGACTGACAATCATCATGAGACCAGATAAATGAACAAAATTATTCCCATGTGTTCGGTGCTGTGAAGAAAAAGAAAATGATGATGTGATCACGAATGTCGAGACAGCTGTTTTACACTGGGTGCTCAGAAGGGCCTCTCTGAGGAGTTGACATGTGACCTGATGTTTGTATAACAAGAAAGTATCTTTTTATTTAAAAATCTAAAGGAAAAATAGTCCAAGCTAATGAAACAACATGTGCAAAGGCCCTGAGTCAGGGATGAGCTTGGCTTGTCCAGGGAACAGGCAAAAGTTCAGAATGGCTGGAGTATAAGAGAAAAAAGGGACAAGGGGAAGGGAGGGGCCATTGAGCTAGCCAAGGACCATGTGACACAGGCAGAGATTTTTGGCTATATTTTGAGGCCTAAGTAGCAGGGGAGTGGCAGCACTTGATTTTTCTTTTCTTTTTTTCAAGTCAGAGTCTCACTCTGTTGCCCAGGCTGGAGTGCAGAGGCACACTGCTCACAGCCACTGCAGCCTTGACCTGCTGGACTCAAGCAATCCTTCAACCTCGGCCTTCCAAGTAGCTGGACCTACAGGTGTGTGCCGTCACACCTGGCTAATTTTTTGATTTATTGTAGAGATGAGGTCTTGCCATATGGCCCAGGTTTCTCTCGAACCTACGGGCTCAGGCACTTCTCTCGCCTCCACCTCCCAAAGTGCTGGGATTACAGGTGTGAGCCACCGTGCCTGGCTCTGATTTACATTTTATATTTCTATTTCAGATGGATCACTCTTGAAGCATGGAGGATGATTTCCCCAACCACAGGGGATGCAGAAGGACCACAGTGTGGATCAGGTAGGGGAGGCAGGGAGAATGGCTCTTCCTCAAATTATGTTTTCATTAATTCATTCAAGAATTACACATGATTCTCATAGGGAGCATGCAACCTAGATCTCTTGCATGCACAGTCCACAATAAGGTTCTCGCTCCTCTGAGAACCTAATGCCCCCACTGATCTGACAGAAAGCAGAGCTCCATTCACCCACCACTCACCTCCTGCTGTGCAGCCCTGTTCCTATTAGGCTACACCCAGGGGTTAGGGACACATGTCAGCAATGTGTTAGGCACTGGGAATACGTTGAAACGTGACATTATCATGAGCTCTGGGCTCTGTGTCGTTGAGCTTTCAGTCTTATCCCTCTTGGTTTCCTGGGTCCTGAAGCAGTGCTATCTGCCCATGATCTTTCATGAACATGAATCCTACAATGGTTCACCCACACCACACACATTTTTTTTTTCTTTCTTGGAGTCAGGGTCTCATTCTATTACCCAGGCTGGAGTGCAGTGATGTGATCATGGCTCACTGTGACCTTGAACTCCTAGGCTCAAGACATCCTCCCAATTCAGTCTCTGACTAGCTGAGACCACAGGAACACACCACCATGCCTCGCTAATTTTTACATTTTTTTGTAGAGGTGGGATTTCTCTGTGTTTCCCAGGAAGGTCTCCAACTCCTGGCCTCAAGAGATCTTCCTGTCTCAGCCTCCCAAAGTGCTGGGTTTACAGACATGAGTCACTTGCCCGGCCTTACACATGCTTTCCCATGGGCTCGTGATGGGAGCAGCAGCCATGTGGGCTGGAGAGCCCACCATCTCTGTTGTCATTCTTGTTCTTACCCTCTCTTCTCCCTAAGGAACCTTTTCTACAACTCCCTATCTCCCTCAGCAAAACGAAAGAGATGTAAATGGCGGATGCAAATGGATACAGAGGGTGAAGGGGGAGCCTGAACGTACCTGTCAGAGACACTGAATCTCACTGAGGCCCGTGTACACGTTTGTGAGCATCCTTCTGGGGGCTGTGGTATGGGACTGACCAGGTGACCGGGAAGGGAGTAAAGGTCATCTTTATTTCTGACCTGTTTTCAGTAAGACCAGACCATTTGACATTTGTTTGTATTTTTATTAATTAATTTTTTGAGTTGGAATCTCACTCTGTCTACCCAGGCTGGAGTGCAGCGGCTCAATCATGGTTTATCACAGCTTCAACCTCCTGGTCTCAGGTGATCATCCCTCCTCATCCTCCCGAGTAGCTGACACGACAGGCATAGCCCACACCTGGCTAATTTTTTTAATCTATTGTAGAGACGGGGTCTTGCTATGTTGCCCAGGCTGGTCTTGAACTCCTAGGCTCAAGTAATCCTCTTGCCTCAGCCTCCCAAAGTGTTGGGATTACAAGCGTGAGCCACTGTGCCCAGTCCAGACCTTTTAAAAAATAGATACATTATTTTTTAAGGTAGTGAAACACTATTGCTTAGCATGGAGAACACTTTGTCAGACTCAATTCACAACCACAGGCTCTTGCATGAAATCCCGGATGTAACCACATTTCTCAAATGGCAAAGAAAACGGGCAATCTACTTTCTTCAAATGAAACCAAGCACCTAATTACTGTCTTTCAGTAACTGATTGTCTTTCAGAGACCAGTGGAAAGAACTTCCAAGAGAGGCTGAGGGTGGGCTAAACTCTATACTTCCTTTCCAGAAGAGAAATGTTAGTTACAATTTATTTTTATTTTTAATTTTTTTGTTTTGAACTGGAGTCTCACTCCATCATCCAGGCTGGAGTGCGGTGGCATGCTCACGGCCTCCCCAGCGTCGACCTGCTGGGCTCCAGAAATCTTTCTGCCTCAGCCTTCCAAGTAGCAGGAACTACAGGCACGTGCTATCACATTGGCAAATTTTTTGATTTATTGTAGAGATGCGGTCTCACCAAGTTGCCCAGAGTATGCTCGAACTCGTGGGTTCAGGCACTCCCCTCACCTTGGCCTCCCAAAGTGCTGGGATTACAGGCTTGAGTTACCCTGCCTGGCCTACACTATTTTTTTTAAGAGACAGGCTGAATTGCAGTGATGTGATCATAGCTCACTGCAGCCTGAACTCCTGGATTCAGGTCATCCTCCTGCCTCAGCCTCCTGAATAGCTGGGGCTACAGGCGTTCACCACCATGTCCGGCTGATTTTTAAACTTTTTGTAGAGATGGGTTCTTGCTGTGTTGCCCAGGCTGATCTCAAACTCCTGGACTTAAGTGATCCTCCTGACTCATCCTCCCAAAGTGCTGGGATTACAGGTGTGAGCTGCTGTACTCGACCCATAAGTGATACTTTTTAATGAAGACAGAAGGGCTTCAAATTGCAAAGAAGCAGCAAGGAATGGGAAAATGACCTAGCAGGTTTTATGTGTCAGGGACCTATTTGTTTGGACTGAACAAAGATATACGGATCCTGGCAAAAGACTAAGTGAGAAAATCAGTTTAAACCAATTTCAGAAACTTTTTTTTTAATGGCAATAAAATCCCTTTTTCAGAATACCATTTAGAGATCCAATATGCAAAAGAGAGATGATAGAATCTGTGTTGAAAGTGAGAGGGAAACTAGGACCCAGCCTGTTGACATCCACCCCATCCCAGGTAAATCTTAGAGCTTTAATCCTCCAAGAAACAGCTTGGATGCTCTTTAACCCGTGATAGAGAACAAAGATTGCGGGAGTCCTTTTTTCCGTCGCAAGCTAAATTTTATTTAAAGTATATCCTATTCTGGACACTTTGCTAACAAAGCCATTTACACACACAGTGTTACGTTTGACCTCATGAAATGGGTGTTGTTATACCTGTTATCAAGATGAGGAAACTGAGGCTCTGGGTGGCTGAAACTGTCCCCCTCTCCCCCCACCTAAGCCACACGGTTGCAAAGGCGCAGGTCTTGGCTTCACACTCAGAGCTGACACCAGAGTTTTTGCTTTTAACCCATAAACTTGACTCTCTCTCTTTGACAGCCTCTTCAATTCCTTCCCCCCCCCCCCCCCGAGTTGGAGTTTCACTCTGTCACCCAGGCTGGAGTACAGTGGCACACTCACAGCCACCCCAGCATCGACCTGCTGGGCTCTGGGAGGCCAAGGCCTCAGCCTTCCAAGTAACTGGAGCTATAGGCGTGCGCTAACACGGCCGGCTAATTTTTTATTTATTGTAGAGATGAGGTCTCACCAAGTTTCCTGGGCTGGTCTCAAGTCTGTGGGCTCAGGCAATCCACTGGCCTTGGCCTCCCAGAGTGCTGGGATCACAGGCTGAGCCACTAAGCTGGCCAGGCTCTTCAATTCTTCTCAAAAGCAGAAGTGTTTCCAGGAATGCTTACAGAATGAAGATGGGGAGGAGGGAAAGGAGAAAGAAAGAGCCATGTGGAGGAGGCAGGGGCAGAGGGAAGAGGGGGACTTAAGCTAGTGACAAAGAGGAAATTAGTGTAAAGTGATAAAAACCCAAATGCTAAGAAAGGAAACTCCATGGAAAATCCAAAGAAAGATAATATCATGCAGAGAGAAGAGAAGTGAGAGGTGGGCTCGATGTAAGGTCACTGTTTATGAGGGACCAAAATGCCAGGATTTCATCCAAGGCCAGACTCCCTGGTTTCTATTTTAATGTGATCACTTAGTCATTTAAAGTCGGGTTAATGTTCACCAGCCAACAGACAAGCCCAGGAGACTGGCCCAGGACACAGGAGTTCTATAGCTCACTAGAGCTGGGCAATCTTTTGGGAAACCCAGCTCACGAGTCTCCCCTTCGTTGTGACCCACCCTGGATGGTGGCTCCTCGAGCCATCAAACAATCATTTTTCCCCATGATGACTGAAGTTTTGGCTAGGTTGCTGAGATAACAGGCTGGGTTAGGGTCTGCAAGCCAACAGGGAAGAGAGCAGGGGACAACCTGACATTGGGATGTCTTGTTCTCCAAAAAGAGCAAAGTAGGGAAAAGAAACCAGTGTGCAAGCTGTCAGTTTATTTGTGATGACTGGTCTCTGCCATTGGCTAGCCCATTTGCATGGAATTAGTTGCCTTGAGGAGTTGTTTCAATGCCAGGTACCACACTGGTTTTGGGTAGAGTTGGTGGCATGGCTCCGACTGCTGTGATTGGCTGACTAATGGGTGACTGCCAGTGGAGGCACCTGCCCAAGTGACGAGGGGCAGATCACTTCCTGCCCCTCTGCCTCAGCTCGCCTCTCTGAAACGCCCCAGCCCTGTTTGCTCATTACCTACTTTTTTGGGGAAGGGACATGGAATCGCAAAGCAGGAGTGTTGGACAGCCTGTTGAGTCTTCTAGGAAGGAAAGGACAGACATGTTCATTGTGCAGACAGAACTTCTGTTTCCCAGGCAATTCACATACCTTCTCTGATCAGATTCTCTCCAGCTCTAAGCGAGGCAGTATTAACCCCAATTTTATAGGAGATATCCAGAGTTTTCTGATATGCAGAGAGACTGTGTTGTCTGTCCATATTTTCCCTGTGTTTTTGCAATCCTCTTCTCCCTTAGATACTCTGCACCTCTTGAGGGCATTTAGTGTTACTCATTTTAGTTGCTTGACCTTCACCAAAGGGCACCAGGCCATGCTGGAAGCCAAGCAGATGGGTATAGCATAACAGGGAGATGAAGAGGATTGAACGGAAATGCATATAAAGACATTCTGACTCGGGCCGGGAACAATGGCTCACGCCTATACTCCCAGCACTTTGGGAGGCCGAGATGGGAGGATTGCTTGAGTCCAGGGGTTTGTGACCAGCCTGGGCAACATAGTGAGACCCTGTCTTTACAAAAAATAATTTTAAAAAATTAGCCAGGTATAGTGATGCACACCTGTACTTCCAGCTACTTGGGAGGCTGAGGCAGGAGGATTACCTGAACCAGAAGGTCGAGACTGGGATGAGCCATGATTGTGTCATTGTACTTCAGCCTGGGTGACAGAGTGAAACTCTGTCTCAAAAAAAAAGTATTCAGCTTCAATAAAAACACCACTACATGGGTGACCAAAATAAATGAAGGCTGAGTTTTTTGCTTATAGCCTCCTAGCCTGAGCCTCCATCCCTCAAATCCTTTGAGTGCAAATGTTTGTTTATTTATACCATCCATCAAAACTAGCACACCCTTTGCCTGTTCCCTTCAGGTTCTGCTTTCTGTTGGTATGAGAAGGCGGTGGTGATGAGCCAGCCAGATACGCTAACCTCTACTAATGGGTATGTGAGCTCATGGACAGCTCCTCCTGTGACTACATGACAATGCCTTCCGATATTGGACCTGGGGCATTGACAAATATTGAGGATTCACACTGTACCCAGTGTCCCTGCAACTATACCCCGGGGACAGTTGGTCTCAATGCCAGGGACAGGGCTGCACAGGAACTGGCACGTGATCCAACCTCATTTCCCTACCACCATGGCATCAGTAAGATGACCAGAGCCTAATTATTGGGCCAAACCCCCGGGTTTCTGTATTCTGTGGTGGTGCTGTGTGGAGGGCAGTGGTGGTAACGACTACAGTTTTAAAATTATGTATGAATATTTTGGTTATTCACATTTTATACCTCTAATAAACATATACACGCTTTTTAAATAAATTAAAAATGTGTTTGTGGTAAAGAGAAAAAAATACCTAGAAAGGTATAAAGAGAAGAAGTCCCCGTCCCTCCCATCCCCCAAACTCCCAGTCCTATTTCCCTAAAGAGTATAATTTCTTATAAATATCTAAGCTAAGGAAGATAACCTATGGCTTGAATATTCTATCTCCAGAGGAACCAAAACCAAACAAACAACCCCATCTCAGTTCCCTCTTCACCCCTCAGGCTACAGATTATGCCCCTAGAGTGGTCTTCTGATTTCATTTTTTGTTTGTTTTTGAGTTGGGGACTCTCACTCTGTCATCCAGACTGGAGTGCAGTGGCATCATCACGGCTCACCACAGCCTTGACCTCTTGGGCTCAGATGGCATTACAGGTGCATGCCACCCTGCCCAGCTGATTTTTTGTAGAGGCAAGGTCTTATTATGTTGCCCAAGCTGATTTCAAACGCCTAGGCTCAAGTAATCCTCCTGCTTCAGCCTCTCAAAGTACTGGAATTATAGGTATGAGCCACTGCACCCAGTCTGGTTTCTTATGCATTTGTCTTCCTTGTTCTTGGCTTTCTCTTTCTACTGTTAGAGATCTCCCTACCCTACACTCAGTTTTTTCCCTTTCTGAAGATGCCTTTTTCAGTTAAAGTCCTTTTTAGCAACAGAGTACACCTGAGTGTAGAAAAGATCGTAATGAATATAGAATTTGGGATCTGGAAGGAATGTTCTATAATTGTGGAAGCAGAAGCTGCCCTGGAAAACCGAATACACTCACTACCTTTGGTTTGTATAAAGTTTTGGGGCATATAAAAGGGATTTCCATTTTATCATTATACTTGACCTTCTTGCCAGCTTTGGTATGAAACAGGGGAAGGAAGTATTATTTCACACAGATGAGAAAACTGAGCCCTGAGAGGTTGACTTCCCCAACAACCAGCGCACTCTTCTGGGGACAGGCACGGGAAGCCTTTCACTGCGGTGGCATCAGCAGCCTGTGGGGGAATTTCAGGTGTGGTGCGGAGACAGGACCATGTGGGGCAATTCCCAGAGCCTCAAATTGCAACACTGGGGATATATGGCTGTTTTGCATATGCTGCCAGCCAGCTCTGGCCCAGGTACGCTGCTGACTCCACGCTCCAGGTCTGGCTTGGCTTCTGGCCCCAGGTTTCCCAGGCATGGAAATGACATCCCCATGGCTTGAGGCAGAGGAACAAGTGGCGCTCTGGCTCTCAGCCAGCGTGAGCTCTTCCCAGCGCCCTCTTCACAGATGGGAGCTGCTTCTCTGTCTTCATCCTTCCTTCGTCCTTCCCTTAGTGTTGTGTTGTTGGCCCTCATGTGAGAGATGTCTGTTTTCCTAATGTTAGCTCCTGTGCCTACATGGGGGCAGCGGGAGTAGGGAGGAGCATGGCAAGAAAGTCCGGGTTGATTTGCATGAATACAAGGAGCAGGTGCCATGCTAGGGACATCAGTACGGAGACCAACATGCAGCGTGTTTACTCTTGAGGCCCTCAGAGCTAGAGGATAGGTAGTCAGACACATAGCAAAGATAATGAGTGAGGAATTGCATTTAACTTCAGGTAATAGATAATCAAAGTAGCATACATTGAAACAAGAGTTTTGGTTGTTTGTTTTTAGAGACAGAGTCTTGCTGTGTTGTCCAGGCTGGAGTGCAGCGACACAGTCATATCTCGCTGCAGCCTTGACCTCCCGAGCTTAAACAATTCTCCTGCCTCAGTCCCCTAAGCAGTTGGTGCATGCCACCATGGCCAGCTAATTTTTTAAAAAATGTGTAGAGACAGGATCTTGCTATGTTGCCTGGGATGCTCTCAAACTCCTGGGTTCAAGCGATCCTCCTACCTCAGCCTCCCAAAGTGCTGGGATTACAGGTGTGAGCCATCAGGCCAGGCAGGTTTTTTTTTTCTTTCAAATTCTTTGAAATGTGGAACTGGGTGACCTAAGCCTGGTCTGGGAGCTCTATGACATCACAAGGAACTCAGACTTCTATTCTTCTGCTAGGCAAATTTTAGTAGGATTGTTTTGTGGTCATAAGATAGTTGTTGGAGATGCACACTACATATCTCAAGCAGGAAGAAGGAGAGGGGAAAATGCAGAAAGGTGTTAACTGCGTCCACCCTCTTTATATCATTTTCCCAGAAGCCCCACCCCATGATATTGACTTAATCAGTGGCCTATCTGCAAAGGAGGGTGGGGGATGGTTTGTTTTGTTTAGCTCTTTTTTTTTTTTTTGTAAGCTGAACACATAGTGGTCTCTAACAATAGTGCTTGTTATTAGGTAAAAGGAGACAAAGTTTTGTCAAGTAGATTACTAACACTCTCAGCTAATCTGGGCAATTTCAGTACATTGTAGTGTGCTCTACTGAATGTGTGGTTTGGCCAAATAATTAAACCTCTGTCACCTTCAAAATGGAGACATTAACACCTACCTTGTAGTCACTAAACTTTGTAGGATTGTTGTGAAGCTTCAATGAGAATATGTATAACAAAGACTTAGAGCTATGGGTATGTGGTAAGTGCCCAATAAATGATAGTTTTGATGGGAGCACAGCAGATGGTGATGGTGCTGGGTTTGTGTCCCAGCCCCAGTGCTTTCTGTCCAGCCATGGTCATGTGAATTGAACCTTGGGGTTTAGTTTCTTCACTAATGAGATGGTAGGGTGGGAGAATCTGCTTCTTTGAACTGCTCTCAGATTGAGATAACCCCTAAAGAGTGAGTAACAGAGTGTGCAAACCAGGCATGGTGGCTCACACCTGTAATTCCCAGCACTGTGGGAGGCCAAGGTGGGAGGATCGCTTTAGACCAGGAGTTTGAGACTAGCCTGCAAACATAGTTTGTTTACAAAAACAAAACCAAGTTAAACCAAATGACCAAAACAGAGCATGTGGCATATCCTAGGCACTCAGAGAATGTTGTTCATTATGATTATAGAAGCATGGAGAAGAGGTGAGTAACAGACTCCTTCATGGACAGTCAGGGAAGGTTTCCTGGGTGACAGGTCTTTGACTTTTTTTGGCAGGTATAAAGGAACCAGCCCAGGAAGAAGGCGGGGGAGGGTGTCACAAGCCAGGGGGCAGCAGAAAGCTGTGAAAGGATGTGGTGTGTTCTGGGAGCTGTGAAGGATCTGGCTTGGCTGGGCCCCAGGGTCAAGGCAGCACATGATACAAGTTGAGGCGGAGAGGAACACAGTGTCTGCGACCACGCTGAGGGGCTGAGAGGCCTGTGGGAGCCAAGCCTCCTGCTCTGATCTCCTGGGATTCAGTTCTGAAGGCGGTTGAGATCATATTTGCAGACGGGGAATTAGCTGGTTTGAACAAAGCTGTGTTTATTGGCATCTGTGTAAGGCCACCTGTTAACAGAAGGCCCCAGGCTCAAACTCTGGCCAGGCTCCTCTGGGAACAGGCCATTCATCAACTAATGACTTCCTCTTTGGCAGAGAAGGCAGTGCTAATAGCTTGAGGCTGATCTTACACTGGAAAATGGAAAGTCCTCCCAGGGAGGTAAAGATCTGCAGCCCCTAGGCTTCCAGGAGGGTTTTATGACCCATTAGCAGATGAGCACGGATTTGTTTATCAGATTCCCCTCAAAATTAAGCTGTGGAGGCAGCTGGTAAGACCTGAAGTAGGAAGAAGGGAGAGGCCCTGGAATGATAATGGTACATTGTAGGGAAGGAACCCCAGGGCAGCACAAGACAGCTTGTTCCTGAGCAGAGTTTGAATAGAAAGAGCACTTGACAGGATTCCAAAGTCGTGGCCATCTCACCTCCATTCCTGAGTTCCCAGAAACAATGTATGCTGTTCTGTAAACATGGTCCATAGCACAGACTTGGCTGCATTACCAGGCTGTTTTATGATAACTTGAGAAAATGTCTGCAAAGACACTTCGTAAGGTGCACCTTGAATAAAATCCACCCCGCCCCAATCTCTTCGACCTTCAGACAGATTACAGGGCATATCAGACTATTTCCTACCTTTGTATAGGGACATGTGCTCCTTCTTATTGATTTATTATGTATTTATTTGAGTTGGGGATCTCACTTGGTTGTCCAGGCTGGAGTGCAGTGGCATAATCACAGTTCGCCGCAGCCTCTACCTCCTAGACGCAGGTGATCCTTCCGCCTCAGCCTCTGGAGTATCTGGGACTGCAGGACACACCGCCAAGACCGGCTAATTTAAAATTTTTTTTTTGTAGAGATGAGGTCTTATTTGTATTGCCCAACTCCTGGGCTCAATCAGTTCTCTCACCTTGGGTTCCCAAAGAGCTGGAGTCATAGGTGTGGACTTTCATCCATGGCTTCCTTAACCTTATCTCAGCTTATATGTCACTGCCTCAGAAAGGCCTCCCTGCCTCTTTCAAGCATATACTCCCCAATGTAACATGTAACTAAGACCACACGGGTTCAAATTCAGCTCTGACGTGTGCCAGCTGAGTGAACTTGGGCAATCACCTAACCTCTCTGTGCCTCAGTTCCATAAGATGGATCTAATAATAGTATCTACCTCACAAAGGAGATACTTTTATTTGCTGTTGTGAAGAAAAGATGACAGTAATAGATGTTGTCTATTACTTTTGTTGTCAGATACTCTATTTCCTTTCTAATGCTAACCATGGTCTGTAACTAATATATTTGTCTATCTGTCTACTATCTGACATCCACTCTCTTCCAAAATGTGATCTTATTTTATGTTCTTTTTATAGAGATGGGGTCTTGCTGTGTTGCCCAGGATAATCTCCAATTCCTGGCCTCAAGTGATCCTCCCACTTCATCCTCCCAAAGTGCTAAGATTAGAGATGTGAGTCATTGCGCCCAGCCTGTAATATGATTTTTTTAAAAGATTGTTTATTTATTTGAGTTGTGGTCTCACTCTGTTGCTCAGGCTGGAGTGCAGCGGTAGGATCACAGCTCACAGCAGCCTCAACCTCTAAGGCTCAGGCAATCCTTATGCCTCAGCCTCCCAAGTAGCTGGGACTACTGGTGTGAGGCACCATGCCTGGTTCATTGTTTCAATTTTTTGTAGAGTTGAGGTCTCCCTATGTTGCCCTGGGCTGCTCTAAAACTCCCGGATTCAAGCAATCCTCCCACCTCGGCTTCCTAAAGTGCTGGGATTATAGGTGTGAGCTACCACACCCGGCCTCAGCCTGTCATTTGATCTTAATGAGGGCAGTGATGATGTCTTTCTCATCCAGACTTATACGTCCTGTGCATTGCATAGTGCCTGGCACCTAAAATAGTTGTTTGAATAGTAATTCCCAGAATGGGTATTTCCCAGAAGTATCAACAGCCCATCCTGAGACAAGATGGCACCATGAGGGTGGCTGAGGCAGCCCTGGAGTCACCTGGGAAGAGCCACGGAGCTTGTCAGAGGCCCTATTTTGCATTTTATTCTCCTGGCTGTGGGCTTTCGCTTATGTAATGACACAGCAGTGAAGCCCCACTGACACCTGAGTGCCTCCCCGCCAGCCAGCCCAGGATTTGACCACAAAAAGGGTGAAGAAAAAGGAAGAGAAAAAGAGGAGCTCCCAACCATGTACTTCTTGGGACAGAGAAATGAGCTGTCCTTTCCTCAGAGTCACGAGAGGGTATTGCAGCAGCCTGGAGGGGTGTTTTCCTTGGCCTGATCATGGGGAGAAGTGAGGATGACCCCATAGTCCCTCAAGGACCAGATGGCTCCTGCCTGGAGTGTCAGCAGTCGAGGCTTTTTCCACCTCTGCCCTCGATCTGCTGTGTAACCTTCATCAAGTCACTTTACCTCTCTGGGTCTCGTCAGTGACCTCATCTCTGAATTGAGGAGATTGAAATAGATGATGAAAGTAGACTGGCCGAACAGTTCTGGTTTTGCCTGTAGACACAGTATAATTATTATTATTTATTTTTCATATCACTGGGTAGCAGGTTGATGGTGTAATTATTAATAATAACCTTTCATTCTCTAAGTGACCTGTATTGCATGGTCAATTATAAGATCAGTTTAATGCAAGTCTATGTTAGTTTCACAATTTTTTTCATTGTTTAATTTTTTTTTTTCCTGACTGCTCACCCTTTCCCCCACCCCACTCCCCATCTCAATCTAAGCTCTGTCCAGCTTCATTTCTGGGATGCTGGCCTCCAAAGCCAGGGTCCTTTGGCTATCCCTGTTCTCTGGCTTCCAGTGGAGTTTGGTGGTGGAAGGAATCTGCAACAGGGGTGTGTGGAAAAGAGAGAAGCAGGGGTCTTGACCCCTCAAGGCCCCTTCGCTGCCTCTGGGGAAATGGCTGCTTCCTGTACCCACCCTGCCACTGGCCAAGCTCCAGGTACCTTTCCTGGTAATGGCTTCCCAGGGTGCATTTCCATCCCAGTGGCCCCCTTAGATGTGGCCCCTTCGTGGACCTTTCTCTGATGAACCGTTTTGAGTGTGTCACCAGTTATTAGCTGGAACTTGGACAAATGCAGATTCTTTTTTGTTTGTTTTGAGTCGGAGTCTCACTGTCGCCCAGGCTGGAGTGCAGTGGCATGCTCACGGCCACCCCAGAGTCAACCTGCTGGGCTCCGGCGATCCTTCCGCCGGAAGTACAGGCGATCCTTCCAAGTAGCCGGAACTACAGGTGCGCCCTACCACGCCCGGCTAAGTTTTTGATTTATTGTAGAGATAAGGTCTCACAAAATTTCCCAGACTGGTCTCAAACCCCTGGGCTCAGGCAATCCTCTCTCCTCAGCCTCCCAAAGTGCTGAGATTACAGGCTTGAGCCACCATGCCCGGCCTCAATTCTTTGACATTCTGACCCAAACTCCTACTTGGGACCCTGGGCTCTCCAACACAGGGAAACCTTAAGTTCAAATGCAGGCAGCCTTGTGACTGAATCTTAGTTTTCTAGGATGCTAGGGGGGGCTGTGGACTGGCCTGGAGTAGAACTGGAAGCAGGAATGGGGGAGCACATTGATGGTCTTTGATCCACATGCCATTTTAGGTGCTGTTGTAACCACATGAGAATAAACCTAAGAAATGTACAATGCACGTAATAGGCATTTAGAAATGTGCATTGAATAAAGAGTAAGAATTCCATCCCCAAATTTTATTATGAACATTTTCAAACAAAATGTTCATTAAAAAGAAAAGAAAGTTTAAAGACGTGAGCACTGAATATCCATATATTCACCCTCTGGACTCCCCAATGAAGTCTGTTGTATGTGCTTTATCACATGTCCATCTAACCAACTAATCCCTTGCCTATCAATCCATCCATTCTTTTTTTTATATCCTGTATTTCAAAGTAAATTGCAAACAGCTGTATACCCTTCCCCTAAACACTTCAGCTACCAGAGTACTTTTTTTTTTATACAAAAGCAATAGGAGCTAATTTTAAAATATTCTGACAATGCAGTGTGTATAAAGTGAAAAATTAAATATCTCTCTTCTCTGTCTCCAATCTTGTTCTTCAGGCTTAACTGCTTGTGGATTCAGTCCCAGACACTCACGGATACATATGTTATGGATATTTTACAAAACTAGAATGATTACATACTTATTGTTTTGCACCTTGTTTTTAAAAAATCAATTAGATCTTAAGGCATTCTTTTCGATCACAGTGGGCCATTGTAACTGTTTTGAAGGGCTGTAGAAATTTCCATGGTATGTATCTTCATTTATTTACTCACTTCTCACTGATGGGCCTTCACATTATTTCCATCTTTTGGATATGATAAACAATCAAAGTTTCTTACACATCTCTCCATTCAACTCATACTCTGTCAAGCACTGCTATGAGCCAGGCATGGTTCTATACTTGAGGCTATTAGGGGAATAAAACAGATAATATTTGCAAGGAAATGACACTCTTCTGAGGGAGATAGGCAATAAACTAGAAAACAAGAACAGCAAATAATTTTTTTTTAATTTAAGCTAGTGATGAAGAAAATTAAACAGAGTAATGTGATAGGTAGTGATAGAAGTTTCTGCTTTACAAAGAACCATCTGGCAAGGCCTCTCTGAGGTGGTAATATATGACCTGGGACCTGGATAAAGAGAAGAGTGAGCCAATTTTGTGAAGTCCTAAAGGAGTGCACAGCAAGTGCAAAGGCCCAGGGGTGGGAACAAGCTTGGTGTGTTGAGGACTAGAAACATGGCCGGCACAGATGATGCATAGCAAGGGGCGGAAGATGAGGTTGGAAAGATAGCCATGGCCAGCTCATTTAGGGCCGTAGAGTTTGTAATCACAGAATAAAACTATCTCCATCCGACCGTGTGGAACCTGTGAGCAAAAATTTCATGAGCAGTGAGCAGTAGTATGGGAAGCCATCATCTTCCTCTAGGCAGCACGGCATCCAGGGAAGAGAATGGGTATTGGAGCCATAGAGATCTGTGTTCAGATCCCAGCTCCATCAGCTTACACCTAGAAGAACTGAAAGTTTACCTGTAAATCACGAGACACATCAGCCAGACTTCAGAGGAGTCCGACTAAACAAAACACTCAGAACTGCTGCCTGAATCACAGCAATCATGAGTAAAAGTGCTGATGATCATCAGATCAAGGAGAAGCTGGAGCAGTTAAGATGTCACTTCACATGGGAGTTGCAATTTGAAGACAATGAAATGCCTGATATAGAAAACAGGACCTTGGACCAGATTGAATTTCTAGACTCCAAGCAAAATGTGGGAATGCATAACCTTCTGGCCTATGTGAAACACTTGAAAGGCCAGAATGAGGAAGCCCTGGAGATCTTGAAAGAGGCTGATGACTTAATCCAGAGAGAACAAAGCGACCAAGCAGATGTGAACAGTCTGGTGATCTGGGGCAACTTTGCCTGCGTGTATTACCACCTGGGCAAGCTGTCAGAAGCCCAGACTTACCTGGACAAGGTAGAATGGAGTGTCCTGAAGTGAACAGTAAGGAAGGATGGGCCTTACTGAAATGTGGAGGACAAAATCATGAACGGGCCAAGGCCTGCTTTGAAAAGGCTCTGGAAGTGGACCCCGACAACCCTGAGTTTAGCGTCGGGTATGCAATCGCCCTGTATCGCCTGGATAACTTTAGATATGCAACAAAGGGTCACAAGTCATTTTCTCTGCAGCCTCTAGAACAGGCTCTCAGGCTAAGCCCAGAAAATGTATATATTAAGTTTCTCCTTGCCCTGAAGCTTCAAGATTTAGGACGGAAAGCTGAAGGAGAAAGGTACATTGAAGAGGCTCTGGCCAGCACATCTTCCCTTCGATATGTCCTTCGATATGCAGCCAAGTTTTATAGGTTGTCCGGATAAAGCCCTTCAGCTCTTAAAAAAGGGCTTGCAGGCCACACCCACATCTGCCTTTCTGCATCACCAGATAGGACTTTGTTACAGGGCACAAATGATCCAAATTAAGGAAGCTACCAGCATGCAGCCTAGAGGGCAAGATAGGGAAAAGCTACGTAGAATTCTACATTCAGCCATATTTCATTTTGAATCTGCTGTGGAAATCAAGCCCACCTTTGAGATGGCTTACGTTGACCTGGCAAAAATGTATGTAGCAGTAGGCAATTACAGAAAAGCTGAAGAGACTTATCACAAAGTGCTACCCATGAAACCAGTAATAGAAGAAACAATGCAGGAAATACATCTCAGCTATGGCCAATTTCAGGAATTTCAAAAGAAATCTGAAGCCGATGCAATAATCCATTACTTAAAAGCAATACAAATAAAAAGGGTATCAGTTATGCGGGATAAAAGTATCAATTCTTTGAAGAAATTGACTTTCAGGAAACTTCAGAGAAATGCATCAGACCTGGAACGTTTGAGCCTCCTTGGGTTTGTTCACAAGTTGAAAGGAAACCTGAATAAGGCACTGGAGTACTACGAAAAGGCTCTGAGACTGGCTGTTGACGAGAACTCAGTGGGGCAGGATCCCTAGGCACCAAGAGAGCGGCCACTCGCACATTTCACTGAATTTTCAGTCAACATGTATTGTCCATCTTTTATGCTTGCTACTTTCAGAAACACATTGTGTAATTTGCTGTAGTGATGTAAGTTTTGAACAATTACTGAAATCTGATAAAATATTAGTTGTATTCAGAAAAGCGGGAAACAAAAAGTGTGTGCACGAGAAAGAGAAAAACCATTTGTGTGGATGCTATCTAGTAGAAAAAAAGTTTGTTGGATAGGTTTGTAGCGAATGAAACACAAAACTTATACACACTGAAATGTTTTGGTTTTGTGTTTTTTGTTTTGTTTTTAAAGCAGGATTTATTGAGAGGACAGAAAAGCTCCCACAGTGAGAGGGGACCCAAAGGGGTTGCCCACACTGAAATGTTTCATTCATTTTTTCATTGTGAAATAAATATGAAATCAGAAGTCCCACGACCTTCTGGACAGATGCCTTTGACCAAAGGAAACTCCAGAAAAACTTAAAAACTGAGTTTTCTTGCCATGACAAGATGAGAGCTCAGCCACACGTCATGTAATTCCCTTCCTTGCTAACTGCCCTTAGACTTTTTTTCTAAGAGTTAAACAGACACCAACCTTAACAAAGAGAGAATGGAAGACTCACTCCATCGACTTCAGCCTACCCCCTCTCACAGCAGCCAGACTCCCTTTTTGCTGTTTCAAGGGGACAAGTGACTTGCATTCCTTCCTTATAGGTGACTTCCATCCACATGGACTGGTTCTGGCTGATGCATAGAGGCTGCACCCAGGGCATTTCTGTGCCCTCCAGTTTACCTTTTGACTTAGAGAGCCTAATCCTATTACATTTTGATGCAAAGTCTCCACCCAGAAGTGAACATGTAACATATTTAACATGTGTGCTTGCTTACCACATGTGTAGAGGACTTTCCCACACAGCCTTCTCCTGTAACCTGTTACATATGTATGTCTAGCCCAACCACTAAGCATAAAACTCCTGTACCACCCACACTCCCTCGAAGTGTCTGTTCCTGTACTCTCCCCAAGGCTTCACTTCCCAACCTGCATGTTGTGACCCTTTCCAAGAAATAAAATTCTCATTTTTAAACTTAAAAAAAAAAAAAAGAGCTGAAAGTAGGGTCTCGAAGAGGTGTTTGTACACCATGTTTGTAGTAACACTATTCAAGCAAAATGGAAGCAACCCAAGTGTCCATCAACAGGTGAATGATCAACAGGTGTGATATATGTATCAAAAAAACGAACTATTATTCAGCCTTAACAAGGAAGGAAGTAGCCGGACACGGTAGTTCAAGCCAGCACTTTGGGAGACCAAGGCAAGAGGATTGCCTGAGCCCAGGGGTTTGAGACCAGACTGGGTAACTTGGTGAGACCTTGTCTCTACAATAAATCAAAAAATTAGCTGGACACGGTGGCATGTGCCTGTAGTTCCAGCTACTTGGAAGGCTGAGGCGGAAAGATCGCTGGAGCCCAGCAGGTCGACGCTGAGGTGACCATGAGCATGCCACTGCACTTCAGCCTGGGTAATGGAGTGAGATGCCATTGCAAAAAAAAAGGAAGTTTTTTTTTTTTTAGTTGGAGTCTTACTCCGTCGCCCAGACTGTAGTGCAGTCGCCTCCCGGCCACCGCAGCCTTGACCTGCTGGGCTCTGGTGATCCTTCCGCCTCAGCCTTC
>NW_007249902.1:476361-480995 GCF_000164805.1 Carlito syrichta | reverse complement strand
ATGCCTGGCTAATTTTTGATTTATTGTAGAGATGAGGTCTCGCCAAGTTGCCCAGGCGGGTCTCGAACCCACAGGCTCAGGCAAGCATGGATGAACCTTGAGGATATTATGCTAAATGAAATAATTGAGTCACAAAAAAGTCAAATACTGTATGATTCCACTAATATGAGTCATCTAGTGTAGTCAAATTCTTAGAGACAGATTGTAGAATGGTGGTTGCAAGGGCCTGGGCCAGGGGGAGGGAGGCATGGAGAGTTGTTTATTGAGTGCAAAGTTTCCGTTTTACAAGATGAAGAGAATTCTGAAGATCAGTTGCACAACAATGTGATGCACTTAAACTACTGAACTGAATGCTTAAAAATGATTAAGATGGTAAATTTTATTTTATGTGTTTAAAAACTAAACATATAAAACAAAATTTTTAGAAATCCAGCTCCATGACTGACTGGTGTTGTGACCTGGCCAATTAGTGTCTCTAAATCGCAGTTTTCTTATAAAAGGGTGGCAGTAATCTCTCACAGCTCTTTGAAGACAGATTCCAACGTTGTCTGGCTCTAATCTTCCTTTGCAGAATTTGGAATCCCAGGCTCCTCAGCTTTTCCAGGCAGCTATAGAACCTTTCTGTGAATCCCAATTGAGCTGTCCTCATATCTAGTACATGGTAGATGCTCAGTGAACGTTTGTTGACTTACTGTCTGACTAAACCTGCTTATGTAGACATGATCTGAAAGTTGCGTAGGGAGCATGTACATAGTAGGCATTCCGCAGATATTTATGGAACAGGTGAATGAACAAATTGGATGACATGCCTGCTTACAAATTGTGGCAAAACAATTTCCATGTTCCAAAACACATATTTTTTTTTTTCACATTGTACTGTAATAGTTGCTTTAGAAAACAAACTACTGACCAGGCTCGGTAGCTCAGCCTGTAATCCCAGCACTTTGGGAGGCCGAGGCAAGTGGATTGCCTGAGCCCGTGGGTTCAAGACCAGCTTGGGCAACTTGGTGAGACCTTATCTCTACAATAAATAAAAAATTAGGCGGGCATGGTAGTATGCGCCTATAGTTTCGATAACTTGGAAGACTGAGGCAGAAGGATCGCCTGAGCCCCGCAGGTTGATGCTGGGGTGGCAGTGGGTGTGCCACTGCACTCCAGCCTGGATGACAAAGTGAGACTCAAAAAAAAAGAAAAAAGAAAAGAAAAGAAACAAAACTACTTAAATCCCCACTGACTGAGTCTCATATTAGCATCTGTATTATTTTCTACTGCTAGAAAATAATAGCATCTGTAAAAATATTAACATCGATATTATTTTTCTTTTTTTTTCTTTTCCTTCTTTCCTTCCTTCCTTCCTTCCTTCCTTCCTTCCTTCCTTCCTTCCTTCCTTCCTTCCTTCCTTCCTTCTCTTTCCCTTTCTTTCTTTCTTTTTGAGTGGGAGTCTCACTCTGTCGCCCAGGCTGGAGTGTAGTGGCATGCTTACAGTCACTGTAGCCTCGACCCACTGGGCTCAAATGATCCTTCCAAGTAGTTGGAACCACAGGTGTGCACCACCAGGCTTGGCTAATTTTTTGATTTATTGTAGAGATGTGATCTCGCCACGTTGCCCAGGCGTATCTCGAACCCTTGGTCTCAGGCAATCTTCTTGCCTCAGCCTTCCAAAATGCTGGGATTACAGGAGTGAGCCACTGCACCCAGTTGGTATTGTTTTTCTATTGCTAGAAAATAATGCATATCCACAGATATAGTAATTTAAGTAGCACAAATTTATTATCTTACAGTTCTTACAGTCTGACATGGTCCCACAGGGCTAAAATCAAGGCGTTAGCAGGGATCAGTCCCTTACTGAAGGCTTTCAGAGAGGCTTTGTTTCCTTGCACATTGGGGTTGTTGGCAAAATCCACTTCCGTTAGTTGTAGAACTGAGATCCTGTGTCCTTGTTAATTGTCACTGAGGGCCATTCTCTGTTTTCAGAGGCCACCATATTCTTTGGCTCATGCCCACTTCCCCTATCTTCAAAGCTGGCAATTCTCATTCCCTCTTATCTCTCTGACTCAATGGGTAAAGGTTCTCTCCTTTTAAGGATCAGATTAGGCTCACCTGGATTATCCAGGCTAACCTCAGAGTCTTTAGTTTTAATCTCATTTGCAAAGTCCCCTTTGCTATGTAAAGTAATGTATTCAAAGATTTTGGGGATTAGGACATGCATATCTTTGGAGGGGTTCTTTTTTTTTTTTCTAGTTGGAGTCTCACTCTGTCGCCCAGACTGGAGTGCAGTGGCCGCTCCCGGCCACCGCAGCCTCGACCTGCTGGGCTCTGGCGATCCTTCCGCCTCAGCCTTCTGAGTAGCTGGAATTACAGGCGCGCTCTACCATGCCCGGCTAATCTTTTGATTTATTGTAGAGATGAGGTCTCGCCTGCCCAGGCGAGTCTCGAACCCATGGGCTCAGGCAATCCACTCACCTCAGCCTCTCAAAGGCGCAGGATTACAGGCTGAGCCGCTGAGCCCGGCTTGGAGGGGTTCTTATTCTATCTGTTGCAGTGTCCATGATCACTGTCAAAAGGAAGTGTTTCTCGGAAGAAGCAGTTGTCTGTCTTCTGGCAGAGAGCTCCAGGAAATGAGGCCAACAGCAGGGAAATTTGGATGAAGGGAAAACGGCTGAGCACTGGCAGTGACTATTTGGCAGGCCTGTGAAAGATGCTGCAGAAAGATGCCCCGGTTTCACGGAAGCCAGGTTGCTAAAAGAAGAAAAGAAATACAACACAAATGCCAAGGAAGTTAAGCTCTGTGTGCCTTATAATCTCCCTTCAGATCAGCTCTGCCAAGGAGAAGGCAATCCTCACCTGCTGTGAGTAATAGTAATTCCTTTCTTCATGATTTGATAGATGGGTTATCGGTTCATTGCTGCCATAATTGAAGAATGTTGTCTTTGCCGGCTTGGTGAAGCTTCCAGATGTTATCAGAAAAGCCGTCCCTTTAGTATTAGCCAGCGTTCTCTCACCCATCACTTAGCATTAGCTCTGCATCCTAGAGCAGAGGTTCAGTCATGAAATAGGGACCTGATGGTGTCCGACCCAGGCCTTTAGATCACTTCTGGAGTTTTTTTCCAGAGAGTCTAAGAAGTTACACTGCCAAGACGCCATCTGTTTAAGTCTATTTCTATTTGTTTTTTATTTTAGCTTAGATTCTGGGGGGTACAAGTGCATCTTGTTACTCTGCCATCCTCCTTCTTCCCATTTTCTCTCTCTCTCTTTTTTTGAGACTGAGTGTCTCTGTCGCCCAGGCTGGAGTGCAGAGCACGATCACGGCTCACTCTAGCCATGACCTCCTGGGCTCAGGCTATCCTCCTGCCTCAGCTTTGTGAGTCACTGGGACTACAGGTATACACCACCACACCTGGCTAATTTTTTTTTGTTTTATAGAGATGGGGTTCTTGCTATGTTGCGGTTGGTCTGAACTACTGGGCTCAAGGATCCTCTCACATCGACCTCACAAAGTACTGGGATTACCACTGTGAGCTACCACACCCAGCCACATTTTCTTTTTCTCTTTTCTTTTGCTTCTCTCTTATCTTGTGTTCTGATGTTTCAGGATCAAAATACTGAAAAACAATAGAAACCATGTCAACTTAGGAAATAACCCTAAGGTGTAAGCTGTGTACAAAGCTCACTGCTCCAGTCATTCCTGTGCAGATAAAAGGAGTCTACAGCAAAGGAATAGTTTTGTCTGGTTTTCCAAGGTTTTGGGGAAAAAACATGGCACGAAGGGTACTTGGAAACAGTCTATGCTCGTGCATATCATGCAAACAGGAGAAAGAGTGCCATGACCCCTTCGAGGCCAGGGCTCACAGGCTGCAGGTAGACCATGGGTGCACTTCTCCAGAGGCTGCTGCCAAGGGAAGCTTGCATCTCATTTTGCTCACAGAGGTCACAGCTTTTGGGAATAGCAGTTGCGACACAGAGGAAACTCCCCCTCCCGCCCTGCCTGGTGCACACCCTTACTCCTCTCAGTCATGCCAGTCACACCAACAAGGCAGCTCTGGGGAGGATGTCTGGAAAAATGGGCTAGAGAGGAGGAAACCACTGGCGTGCTGTCACCAAGAAGAGGCTGGCCCTCAGGAAACTCAACAGGAGAAAAAAGTAATTGAGTAAAGAAGAGCCACCAGACCTTTTATCTTGGCTTGAGGCATTGTATACATTTGAATAATAATCAAATTAGTATTAACAATGCACAATGACTGTGAAGCAACAAAGATGTGCTAATCACGATTTGACATCTATTATCTTAAGTTGTTATTACATCGTCTCCATCCTGGAGATGTGGAAATTGAGAATGAGAGGGGTTAGGAGAGTTGCAGAAAGCCATGGTGCCTGTGTTGTGGCTGAGACTGAAATTCAAGTTCACTGATTTTAAAGCCTGTCTCTCCCCCCTTCCCCCCTCTCTCCCTCTCCCTCCCATTGTTTGCTTCATATCTTTTTTTTTTTTTTTTTTTTGAGTTGGAGTCTCACTCTGTCGCCCAGACTGTAGTGCAGTGGCCGCTCCCGGCCACCGCAGCCTCGACCTGCTGGGCTCAGGCGATCCTTCCGCCTTAGCCTTCCAAGTAGCCGGAATTACAGGCATGCGCTACCCCGCC